>NC_134455.1:251099748-251413998 GCF_047948215.1 Lycorma delicatula
TCACACATATTACTTTATGTGTATTGCTGGTAATTAATAAATAACTATCTTGTATTCATATAAATCGTAATAATTTTTGTGATTGCATTCGTAAATTAATTACTACTAAATCTCCAAAAAGGAATATTACTCATTTTTTAAATAAACTCTATATTGGTAGTGAGAGCACTAAATCTCACATACTTACTCAAAAAAGGAACTTACTGACCTAGAAAGGTTTCAAAAGAGGCACTACCACGTCAATCATCAAAGATAATATAGTAGCCTATACTGTGATAGAAATTCTTTATATTGAATATATTAGAAAACCATCACAATCCCTAACCCGCTATATTACGACTACCTCAGTTTACTAAGTAAACTTTTCTTTTATGCGAGTGGGCTTACACCTCATTCCTCCTCTATTTCGATCCTAATTATGACCTTACATTACGTTACTCATTGTAATATATCTGTCGCATAAAAACAGGAAGTTTTTACCATACCTTCCTACAGATGACTGTACTATTATTCCAACTATGGAATAAATTAACGAATAAGAAGGTTGTATTAGAAGAACTTAAAAAAAAACACAAATTAAAAAATACTGTCGTCAGTTGTAATCTAGGTGAGAACAACACCAGTAGTAATCAATGAAAATCACCTTTTTATTGCCACCCATCGTCGACAAAAAAAAAAAAAATAAAAGTTAGAAATAAAAGTACTTTTTTCAATTATGTTTTACAGGTGGCAATAAAAACGTACTTTTTTCAATTATGTTTTCTATTATTCAGTGAAATAATTTCTAACCTTTCCTTGTCCATAATGGAAAGGATTACTACATTCTGATTTTCCAACCCAGAACACATTTATATTAGTTATGGGTTTATTTTTTTTAAATAACATGTCTGTGAATTTATTATAATCGATCTCATAAGAGAAGAGATAAGTATGAAGCAAAGAATAGCAATTATTATTACTAGAGTACTTTTGTAAATAATAATCTATTGTAACCATAAGTTTATTTCATTACTAAAGAAACTTTTATCATACAGCTAAAAAATTACAACGTGCCATCTTATTATAAAACAAAGTGCAATTTCACTAACCTTTTCTTCCCCAAATTAAACACTTGATTTTTCACCGATAAATTTTAATTTAAATTTCCTTCACAAAGTAGAATAATTTATAAAATGTCTTATGCCCACGTTGCTTAAATAATATTGTTAAAAATTTTGATGCCTGTAAAACACAAAGAATAGTTAAATTAGAATGATTGAATGTTAAAAATAAAATAATCTAGAGTGTTAAATTAAGCATGCAAATTAATCCAGACAAGGAAGTTATTCAATAATAGTTCCAAATGAAATCATACTTGTACAATCTGTGAATATCTAATATAATTAGTATGTTTATCTTTATTCTTAATCACTCAACGTACACGATTTGGCATCCATGCAACAAGTGTACTAAACGTTTTTTTTTTCATTTCTCCATCATGACACCATACCAATATTATGGATTGATGACGTCAGTTTTTGTGTACGGGTTTTTGTGCCTCAACTTTTTAATAACAACACAATGCTTGTGATGTTTGTCGTTTGTTATAGTTTGTCCTACATTCATAGTACTACATTTGATAATTGCAAGAATAACTAGTAAAACCATAAGAATTTTTCATCAAGTTAACTGTAAAACTTAAATTTGTCACCTTAATGAAAATTTCATTATATTCAACATATATTTCTCGACTTATGGGTGGAAAATTAAAAAAAAAAAATTAAATCGTACAGATAAACAGATTAAATTTTAAAAACCGATATAAACAGAGTACTGCGAATTAGGGGCGGTTTTGAACATTTCACCTCTCGTTTTTACGTAAACTATCATTATATATAATATATCATAAATAAAGAAAGAAAAAAAAGAAAATGCAAAGTTTCACATACCTTTATACTTTTAATAAATATTTATTTCAAATTGTGTCCATTCACGAAAAATTTTGAAGGCTGTAAAATAGAAAGAAAATGAACATAATTAGACAAAAAAGAATATACCTAAAATTTAGAATAAGAATTACACCGTTTATAGTTTAATCTAATATTTGTTATTTCAATACATGAAACTTGTGGAGAAATTTATCACCTAAAAAATTTGAAATAATACTTAAGGAAGAATATGGCTTTTTTTATCATTAATTATTACTATTCAGGCAGGCAATATGATTGCTTTATATTTTTCACGTATACCAAACTGAAGATTAGTATTTGGCTCCACCTTCTAGTGAAGATGATTTAATAACCACCTCCTCATGTGAATGACATATTATCATTAAATTGAATTAAAAATTTTGTTCATAAGCGAAAACCACTTAAGACAGGTCACAGCACTTAACCCTAATAATAATTTACAGTTTTTTTCTAGTTTGCGATAGCAGAAGACATATGATATATGCTTTAATAGCTACATCATCAAATTAAAAATAATGTAGAATAGTAATTTCTATAGAAGTAGTTATTGCAGGATTATAGTGTAAAGTCATCATATTTATTATCATTTCAGATTCAACACATTTTTCAATTCACCTATCTGGTGATAGTCCACTATTCCTATTGGATAATAACCGCCACTGGAATACTTTACTGATATGTTCTGCGGTATTGCCTTGTAAATTTAAACAAGCATAATGAAAGAATGAGAATAACATGTTAGAGTTATATATATGATTATATGATTAAACAAAGTTACGAAAAACAAAATAAACATCTAAAGTAAATAAGCTTTTGTACTGGCATGTACAAGGTTAGAAGCATCATGTACGCCCAGACCTTCAGAGAACAATAAAATTATACTTATACTCATTGAAATTTACTTATTCTTAATTATATTAATAATTTTCCTCATAATATGATATTATTTAAATATTATTAGCTTACCGTTTTTGGAAGTAAGCTAAGTATAAACTAACTTCCGCCTTTTTACCCAGCAGTTTACCTCCTTGCATGCAAGGCAGGTACCCACTGGATAAATTAATGGACGTGGACGTGGTAGACTCGGAGGTGCTTGGGGTTGTGATGCACGGCGACGTTTCGTTCTGCAAATAATACACATGAATTAAGGAATACACATTACTAAGAAATTACAGAATCTTATTAGATGGTCATAAAATTACAATTACTTATTTTGTAATTAAATATTTACATACCGCCACCACTGTGCTGCTACATAAACAGCAAAGAGAGATGCCAATATTAGTTTGCCTTTCATTTTATCAGTTATCAGTTATATTATTTATACTATTTATAATAGCTTAAATCGTCTGAATGTGTTTTTACTGTTAGTCACAGTATTAAAATAATAAATAAGAAAAAATATTGTTGCCATGGAAAACCGAAAACTTCTTTTATTTACCATAGTTACCTACCCGCAACACTGCACTTTATGTTTTTAAATTATATTTTATTTTTTCTTTAGTTACAAATATAATTTTAAAGTACGATCAAATATTTAACTGCATGCTACCAGTAAACATCGCTGTACCTTTACTTTATATATGGAACTTTATATATTTATACATGGAATAAAGGTAGCTGACCCACTCGGCACAAAGAAGAAGAATAAATTTGAGGGAATGTGCTGGGAAGAGTAAGACGAGAATCAATCAACAGGTCTACAGGTCATCAATCAATCTAACAATCATTTTATAAGATATCCTAATTTTATATGAAATTCATAAAAATGTAAATAAGTTATATTAAAGAATATAAGAAGAATAACACATGAAATTGCAGACAAAAATAAACACAACCACTTAAAAAGCAATAATTTTTAAGTAGAGAAACATTCTATTAACATGCACTACCGAACATAAAGTTTTTTTCATAATCTACGCTAGGTTTAAGAAAATAAAATTCAGTCGAAAATATTCAAAATGAAAAACGAACAACATTTTTGAGATTAGTGAATACCAAAATTCAGGCAAGAATTCATAGCGGACATATCTGTATAATTGGGACAAACAAGTGAAAATCAGTAGCTTCAGACTTTATGCGATTCATTACAAACTAATAAAAATGCAGTATTCTCTTTATTAAAACTGTAGAATTTGCAAAAGTCAACCCCATTGATGTAACTGTTGTCCTTACACACTTTGCTTATATGTCGGCAATAATAATCTCAAACGTAAAATACAGTACTGAATACCTATTTAAACAGTATACAAACTTGCAAACATAATCATACAGAAAATCATTATACACAATAACCACTAAGTAGAAATAAATACTTTTTAAAAATAACATAGATATATTAATACATTATCAATTATTATGGAAATATCCTACAAATCATTTCGAACCAGAGACAAACGTTGTTTCAAATATAACAGGCTGGTCAACAAGATTTCCTTTTTTCCTTTAATTACAGATTAACATCTTTCGAAAGCACTTGTTCTCAGCTTAATGATGTGAAGAACAAGCGGCCTCATCAAATCACTGTCCTTCAGAAAGGAAAAGTCGATTAATTTACTTTTTGAATTAGAAACAAAGAATACAGAAATAAATATGTTTATGAAACTTATGATTTATAATTAAACTTTTTAGGCCTAGATATCTTGTTAGATGTCCACCAAAGAATAGTATATTATCTTCCCATTACATGACCATTAGTAATTGCAGATTTTGTATAATAAATTTAAAATTACAGAATATGGGATCTTCTTCAATACTGTACTTTCCACATAGCATCATAGTGTAATGCGAGAGATTATCACTAGGACCTTCAATACAATGCCTTCCGTTGCTTTCTGTATTCTACTACTTATGATTTCTTGAAGAAGTTCTTCCGCTTATGGGTTCAGTTTCCCACTTCCTGGGCAAAACAGTGCCTTATACTCAGTACCATTCATCATCCCTTTGAGGAGAACGACGGCATATGTAATAGCAAAATCGATATATATATGATGAGTATTTCAGTCCCTTCTTTTGTCACCTGTTTTTATAAACAAGCAATTATTAATTTGTACAACCGTTGCCTCTTCTGTACCTTATGGAAGTGAGTGTCAGAATTTTCCCTTCACCAATTGTTGGATTTTAAAAGCATTATGTCAATTGTTCTTTCAGAGAAGAATTGGGCACATGAGGTCCAGAACACAAGACATTTGCTATAAGCCCAGCGCCTAATGGTGACGATGTACTTTCACTAGAACCTCCAAAGCATCAAACTTTACTACTACTGAAATTCAACATGAGGAGGAACAATGTGATGTTTCTATATTTGGTATATAATCCTTTATAATCTTTGTAATAATCGCCTTGACCTGTAACTACTTCAAAAGGGCCACTACTATGTCAATCACTAAAACTTTCAAGATAATATAGTAGCCTATAGTATGACAGAGAAATACCTTATATGCCATAAGCCCAGTGCCTAATGGTGAACAAGTACATATATTGCAACCTCCAAACCCTCACAATTTACTAGATGAATCTGAAAGTGGGATAGCCACTGAGATTCAACATGTGGAGCAAGGTGTTCCTATCTTTGGAATGGAATGGAATGCAAAGTTGGCGGGAGTTTATTACTCCCTACTTTATCGCAGAACCTGGACAGAGTCCCTTGCTGCTGGGTGATTCTATCGGGCGTGTTTTTGAGGTTTATTTTTAGTTAGCGGGTCTAATTTTTTCAAGTTTTCTTTATTATTATTTAGTATTTTAAGACGGATTTAATTGCATTCCAATCCGTTGTTCAACCAGCGTTATCGAACCCATTTCATGGGCCGAACGCGGAAGGCTAGGCTTATAAAGCCTGTCTCCTCCCGACGTAATTCCCCTTCAGACCGTCCACTGAAGTCCAGACCGTCCCCTTTTCCGGAGGAGTCGCAATTGCTGGGTTATTTTATCTTTCTTGTAAGTTTTGAAAAGGAGAGGTTGTGTAGAAGCTCTTCATCTGCTTCTGGTATGGCTGCCCTTCAGGACGCATCTCTGCTGGGCTCTGTTCCGGACTCCAGTCCGTGATGAGACGAGTGGTTGGTCTTCCTTCTTCTTCTTCTTCCTCTTCTTCTTCCGAAGACCTCTTCAGACCTGCACTTTCCTCCTATCTTTGGTGTACAATGCTCAAATCATCTGATAACAATAGCTGGATTAAACAAACACGTCCTTGCGATTTCAACAGCAAAAAAAGTCTAGCTTTTAGAATCTAGGATGTTAACTCTATTAGATCCAGAGCTGTACTAGTTTTGATGGTATTCCAACATTTATATAATCAATGCTCTGGCGGAATATGTTGCTACTGTACAGCAAGTGCTCTTTATCCTAATTTTATATGAAATTCATAAAAATGTAAATAAGTTATATTAAAGAATATAAGAAGAATAACACATGAAATTGCAGACAAAAATAAACACAACCACTTAAAAAGCAATAATTTTTAAGTAGAGAAATATTCTATTAACATGCACTACCGAACATAAAGTTTTTTTCATAATCTACGCTAGGTTTAAGAAAATAAAATTCAGTCGAAAATATTCAAAATGAAAAACGAACAACATTTTTGAGATTAGTGAATACCAAAATTCAGGCAAGAATTCATAGCGGACATATCTGTATAATTGGGACAAACAAGTGAAAATCAGTAGCTTCAGACTTTATGCGATTCATTACAAACTAATAAAAATGCAGTATTCTCTCTATTAAAACTGTAGAATTTGCAAAAGTCAACCCCATTGATGTAACTGTTGTCCTTACACACTTTGCTTATATGTCGGCAATAATAATCTCAAACGTAAAATACAAAAAAGATAAAATACAGTACTGAATAACTATTTAAACAGTATACAAACTTGCAAACATAATCTTACAGAAAATCATTATACACAATAACCACTAAGTAGAAATAAATACTTTTTAAAAATAACATAGATATATTAATACATTATCAATTATTTAGGAAATATCCTACAAATCATTTCGAACCAGAGACAAACGTTGTTTCAAATATAACAGGCTGGTCAACAAGATTTCCTTTTTTCCTTTAATTACAGATTAACATCTTTCGAAAGCACTTGTTCTCAGCTTAATGATGTGAAGAACAAGCGGTCTCATCAAATCACTGTCCTTCAGAAAGGAAAAGTCGATTAATTTACTTTTTGAATTAGAAACAAAGAATACAGAAATAAATATGTTTATGAAACTTATGATTTATAATTAAACTTTTTAGGCCTAGATATCTTTTTAGATGTCCACCAAAGAATAGTATATTATCTTCCCATTACATGACCATTAGTAATTGCAGATTTTGTATAATAAATTTAAAATTACAGAATATGGGATCTTCTTCAATACTGTACTTTCCACATAGCATCATAGTGTAATGCGAGAGATTATCACTAGGACCTTCAATACAATGCCTTCCGTTGCTTTCTGTATTCTACTACTTTGATTTCTTGAAGAAGTTCTTCCGCTTATGGGTTCAGTTTCCCACTTCCTGGGCAAAACAGTGCCTTATACTCAGTACCGTTCATCATCCCTTTGAGGAGAACGACGGCATATGTAATAGCAAAATCGATATATATATGATGAGTATTTCAGTCCCTTCTTTTGTCACCTGTTTTTATAAACAAGCAATTATTAATTTGTACAACCGTAGCCTCTTCTGTACCTTATGGAAGTGAGTGTCAGAATTTTCCCTTCACCAATTGTTGGATTTTAAAAGCATTATGTCAATTGTTCTTTCAGAGAAGAATTGGGCACATGAGGTCCAGAACACAAGACATTTGCTATAAGCCCAGCACCTAATGGTGACGATGTACTTTCACTAGAACCTCCAAAGCATCAAACTTTACTACTACTGAAATTCAACATGAGGAGGAACAATGTGATGTTTCTATATTTGGTATATAATCCTTTATAATCTTTGTAATAATCGCCTTGACCTGTAACTACTTCAAAAGGGCCACTACTATGTCAATCACTAAAACTTTCAAGATAATATAGTAGCCTATAGTATGACAGAGAAATACCTTATATGCCATAAGCCCAGTGCCTAATGGTGAACAAGTACATATATTGCAACCTCCAAACCCTCACAATTTACTAGATGAATCTGAAAGTGGGATAGCCACTGAGATTCAACATGTGGAGCAAGGTGTTCCTATCTTTGGAATGGAATGGAATGCAAAGTTGGCGGGAGTTTATTACTCCCTACTTTATCGCAGAACCTGGACAGAGTCCCTTGCTGCTGGGTGATTCTATCGGGCGTGTTTTTGAGGTTTATTTTTAGTTAGCGGGTCTAATTTTTTCAAGTTTTCTTTATTATTATTTAGTATTTTAAGACGGATTTAATTGCATTCCAATCCGTTGTTCAACCAGCGTTATCGAACCCATTTCATGGGCCGAACGCGGAAGGCTAGGCTTATAAAGCCTGTCTCCTCCCGACATAATTCCCCTTCAGACCGTCCACTGAAGTCCAGACCGTCCCCTTTTCCGGAGGAGTCGCAATTGCTGGGTTATTTTATCTTTCTTGTAAGTTTTGAAAAGGAGAGGTTGTGTAGAAGCTCTTCATCTGCTTCTGGTATGGCTGCCCTTCAGGACGCATCTCTGCTGGGCTCTGTTCCGGACTCCAGTCCGTGATGAGACGAGTGGTTGGTCTTCCTTCTTCTTCTTCTCCCTCTTCTTCTTCCGAAGACCTCTTCAGACCTGCACACGTCCTTGCGATTTCAACAGCAAAAAAAGTCTAGCTTTTAGAATCTAGGATGTTAACTCTATTAGATCCAGAGCTGTACTAGTTTTGATGGTATTCCAACATTTATATAATCAATGCTCTGGCGGAATATGTTGCTACTGTACAGCAAGTGCTCTTTATTGTAAATTTTGTGTTTACCAGTTGTTGGAAGGACTGCTAATTAAAAAAAAATCATAGTTCTATATTTTATCAACATTTTTACTTTGAAACTTTTATTATAATTCATGGATCAAAGTTCCAAAAACACAATAGCATATAAAATGTAAAACACATCATAGATTGATATTTATACTTTATAACAAATAAAATATAAAAATTAAAATAAAAAAAAGGAAAACATTTATTGTACTACAACAAAATTATTTAATGAAGAAGGGTATCCCCTTAAAGGTAAATAAGTTTGGCTTAATTTTCCAAATAATACATGCAATGTGATCAAATGTTTTACAAATTAATAACTAATATCAAATTAAGAATTTTTATAATTGTAATGTACATTTCATTAAATAAATTTTATGATGATGTTTTACTTTTATAACTTGTTATAGATTTTATGATTTTTTTTCAAATTTGAACTTTAAAATTGTCATATTCAACTTCATACAATTTGCTTTCAAATGCTTCTTCAGTACTGAAATTAAAAAAAAAAATGATTTTAATAACAATATACAAACAATTAAAACCTTTTTACGTAAATACCAAATATTAAGTAGTGTTCTATGTCATCAGAAATTGTCCTGTAACCAGCTTGGCATTGCATCACATGAATTTAAAAGTAAACTGAAATAACAATTTGAATATTTGAAATAATGAACTGAAAACAGATGACTCTTCGCATCACACATATTACTTTATGTGTATTGCTGGTAATTAATAAATAACTATCTTGTATTCATATAAATCGTAATAATTTTTGTGATTGCATTCGTAAATTAATTACTACTAAATCTCCAAAAAGGAATATTACTCATTTTTTAAATAAACTCTATATTGGTAGTGAGAGCACTAAATCTCACATACTTACTCAAAAAAGGAACTTACTGACCTAGAAAGGTTTCAAAAGAGGCACTACCACGTCAATCATCAAAGATAATATAGTAGCCTATACTGTGATAGAAATTCTTTATATTGAATATATTAGAAAACCATCACAATCCCTAACCCGCTATATTACGACTACCTCAGTTTACTAAGTAAACTTTTCTTTTATGCGAGTGGGCTTACACCTCATTCCTCCTCTATTTCGATCCTAATTATGACCTTACATTACGTTACTCATTGTAATATATCTGTCGCATAAAAACAGGAAGTTTTTACCATACCTTCCTACAGATGACTGTACTATTATTCCAACTATGGAATAAATTAACGAATAAGAAGGTTGTATTAGAATAACTTAAAAAAAAACACAAATTAAAAAATACTGTCGTCAGTTGTAATCTAGGTGAGAACAACACCAGTAGTAATCAATGAAAATCACCTTTTTATTGCCACCCATCGTCGACAAAAAAAAAAAAAATAAAAGTTAGAAATAAAAGTACTTTTTTCAATTATGTTTTACAGGTGGCAATAAAAACGTACTTTTTTCAATTATGTTTTCTATTATTCAGTGAAATAATTTCTAACCTTTCCTTGTCCATAATGGAAAGGATTACTACATTCTGATTTTCCAACCCAGAACACATTTATATTAGTTATGGGTTTATTTTTTTTAAATAACATGTCTGTGAATTTATTATAATCGATCTCATAAGAGAAGAGATAAGTATGAAGCAAAGAATAGCAATTATTATTACTAGAGTACTTTTGTAAATAATAATCTATTGTAACCATAAGTTTATTTCATTACTAAAGAAACTTTTATCATACAGCTAAAAAATTACAACGTGCCATCTTATTATAAAACAAAGTGCAATTTCACTAACCTTTTCTTCCCCAAATTAAACACTTGATTTTTCACCGATAAATTTTAATTTAAATTTCCTTCACAAAGTAGAATAATTTATAAAATGTCTTATGCCCACGTTGCTTAAATAATATTGTTAAAAATTTTGATGCCTGTAAAACACAAAGAATAGTTAAATTAGAATGATTGAATGTTAAAAATAAAATAATCTAGAGTGTTAAATTAAGCATGCAAATTAATCCAGACAAGGAAGTTATTCAATAATAGTTCCAAATGAAATCATACTTGTACCATCTGTGAATATCTAATATAATTAGTATGTTTATCTTTATTCTTAATCACTCAACGTACACGATTTGGCATCCATGCAACAAGTGTACTAAACGTTTTTTTTTTCATTTCTCCATCATGACACCATACCAATATTATAGATTGATGACGTCAGTTTTTGTGTACGGGTTTTTGTGCCTCAACTTTTTAATAACAACACAATGCTTGTGATGTTTGTCGTTTGTTATAGTTTGTCCTACATTCATAGTACTACATTTGATAATTGCAAGAATAACTAGTAAAACCATAAGAATTTTTCATCAAGTTAACTGTAAAACTTAAATTTGTCACCTTAATGAAAATTTCATAATATTCAACATATATTTCTCGACTTATGGGTGGAAAATTAAAAAAAAAAAATTAAATCGTACAGATAAACAGATTAAATTTTAAAAACCGATATAAACAGAGTACTGCGAATTAGGGGCGGTTTTGAACATTTCACCTCTCGTTTTTACGTAAACTATCATTATATATAATATATCATAGATAAAGAAAGAAAAAAAAAGAAAATGCAAAGTTTCACATACCTTTATACTTTTAATAAATATTTATTTCAAATTGTGTCCATTCACGAAAAATTTTGAAGGCTGTAAAATAGAAAGAAAATGAACATAATTAGACAAAAAAGAATATACCTAAAATTTAGAATAAGAATTACACCGTTTATAGTTTAATCTAATATTTGTTATTTCAATACATGAAACTTGTGGAGAAATTTATCACCTAAAAAATTTGAAATAATACTTAAGGAAGAATATGGCTTTTTTTATCATTAATTATTACTATTCAGGCAGGCAATATGATTGCTTTATATTTTTCACGTATACCAAACTGAAGATTAGTATTTGGCTCCACCTTCTAGTGAAGATGATTTAATAACCACCTCCTCATGTGAATGACATATTATCATTAAATTGAATTAAAAATTTTGTTCATAAGCGAAAACCACTTAAGACAGGTCACAGCACTTAACCCTAATAATTTACAGTTTTTTTCTAGTTTGTGATAGCAGAAGACATATGATATATGCTTTAATAGCTACATCATCAAATTAAAAATAATGTAGAATAGTAATTTCTATAGAAGTAGTTATTGCAGGATTATAGTGTAAAGTCATCATATTTATTATCATTTCAGATTCAACACATTTTTCAATTCACCTATCTGGTGATAGTCCACTAT
The DNA here is from genome assembly GCF_047948215.1 of Lycorma delicatula. NCBI lineage: Eukaryota > Metazoa > Arthropoda > Insecta > Hemiptera > Fulgoridae > Lycorma > Lycorma delicatula. The sequence goes on from NC_134455.1 coordinate 251,111,888, forward strand.
TCCTATTTGATAATAACCGCCACTGGAATACTTTACTGATATGTTCTGCGGTATTGCCTTGTAAATTTAAACAAGCATAATGAAAGAATGAGAATAACATGTTAGAGTTATATATATGATTATATGATTAAACAAAGTTACGAAAAACAAAATAAACATCTAAAGTAAATAAGCTTTTGTACTGGCATGTACAAGGTTAGAAGCATCATGTACGCCCAGACCTTCAGAGAACAATAAAATTATACTTATACTCATTGAAATTTACTTATTCTTAATTATATTAATAATTCTCCTCATAATATGATATTATTTAAATATTATTAGCTTACCGTTTTTGGAAGTAAGCTAAGTATAAACTAACTTCCGCCTTTTTACCCAGCAGTTTACCTCCTTGCATGCAAGGCAGGTACCCACTGGATAAATTAATGGACGTGGACGTGGTAGACTCGGAGGTGCTTGGGGTTGTGATGCACGGCGACGTTTCGTTCTGCAAATAATACACATGAATTAAGGAATACACATTACTAAGAAATTACAGAATCTTATTAGATGGTCATAAAATTACAATTACTTATTTTGTAATTAAATATTTACATACCGCCACCACTGTGCTGCTACATAAACAGCAAAGAGAGATGCCAATATTAGTTTGCCTTTCATTTTATCAGTTATCAGTTATATTATTTATACTATTTATAATAGCTTAAATCGTCTGAATGTGTTTTTACTGTTAGTCACAGTATTAAAATAATAAATAAGAAAAAATATTGTTGCCATGGAAAACCGAAAAATTCTTTTATTTACCATAGTTACCTACCCGCAACACTGCACTTTATGTTTTTAAATTATATTTTATTTTTTCTTTAGTTACAAATAATTTTAAAGTACGATCAAATATTTAACTGCATGCTACCAGTAAACATCGCTGTACCTTTACTTTATATATGGAACTTTATATATTTATACATGGAATAAAGGTAGCTGACCCACTCGGCACAAAGAAGAAGAATAAATTTGAGGGAATGTGCTGGGAAGAGTAAGACGAGAATCAATCAACAGGTCTACAGGTCATCAATCAATCTAACAATCATTTTATAAGATATCCTAATTTTATATGAAATTCATAAAAATGTAAATAAGTTATATTAAAGAATCTAAGAAGAATAACACATGAAATTGCAGACAAAAATAAACACAACCACTTAAAAAGCAATAATTTTTAAGTAGAGAAACATTCTATTAACATGCACTACCGAACATAAAGTTTTTTTCATAATCTACGCTAGGTTTAAGAAAATAAAATTCAGTCGAAAATATTCAAAATGAAAAACGAACAACATTTTTGAGATTAGTGAATACCAAAATTCAGGCAAGAATTCATAGCGGACATATCTGTATAATTGGGACAAACAAGTGAAAATCAGTAGCTTCAGACTTTATGCGATTCATTACAAACTAATAAAAATGCAGTATTCTCTTTATTAAAACTGTAGAATTTGCAAAAGTCAACCCCATTGATGTAACTGTTGTCCTTACACACTTTGCTTATATGTCGGCAATAATAATCTCAAACGTAAAATACAGTACTGAATACCTATTTAAACAGTATACAAACTTGCAAACATAATCATACAGAAAATCATTATACACAATAACCACTAAGTAGAAATAAATACTTTTTAAAAATAACATAGATATATTAATACATTATCAATTATTATGGAAATATCCTACAAATCATTTCGAACCAGAGACAAACGTTGTTTCAAATATAACAGGCTGGTCAACAAGATTTCCTTTTTTCCTTTAATTACAGATTAACATCTTTCGAAAGCACTTGTTCTCAGCTTAATGATGTGAAGAACAAGCGGCCTCATCAAATCACTGTCCTTCAGAAAGGAAAAGTCGATTAATTTACTTTTTGAATTAGAAACAAAGAATACAGAAATAAATATGTTTATGAAACTTATGATTTATAATTAAACTTTTTAGGCCTAGATATCTTGTTAGATGTCCACCAAAGAATAGTATATTATCTTCCCATTACATGACCATTAGTAATTGCAGATTTTGTATAATAAATTTAAAATTACAGAATATGGGATCTTCTTCAATACTGTACTTTCCACATAGCATCATAGTGTAATGCGAGAGATTATCACTAGGACCTTCAATACAATGCCTTCCGTTGCTTTCTGTATTCTACTACTTATGATTTCTTGAAGAAGTTCTTCCGCTTATGGGTTCAGTTTCCCACTTCCTGGGCAAAACAGTGCCTTATACTCAGTACCATTCATCATCCCTTTGAGGAGAACGACGGCATATGTAATAGCAAAATCGATATATATATGATGAGTATTTCAGTCCCTTCTTTTGTCACCTGTTTTTATAAACAAGCAATTATTAATTTGTACAACCGTTGCCTCTTCTGTACCTTATGGAAGTGAGTGTCAGAATTTTCCCTTCACCAATTGTTGGATTTTAAAAGCATTATGTCAATTGTTCTTTCAGAGAAGAATTGGGCACATGAGGTCCAGAACACAAGACATTTGCTATAAGCCCAGCGCCTAATGGTGACGATGTACTTTCACTAGAACCTCCAAAGCATCAAACTTTACTACTACTGAAATTCAACATGAGGAGGAACAATGTGATGTTTCTATATTTGGTATATAATCCTTTATAATCTTTGTAATAATCGCCTTGACCTGTAACTACTTCAAAAGGGCCACTACTATGTCAATCACTAAAACTTTCAAGATAATATAGTAGCCTATAGTATGACAGAGAAATACCTTATATGCCATAAGCCCAGTGCCTAATGGTGAACAAGTACATATATTGCAACCTCCAAACCCTCACAATTTACTAGATGAATCTGAAAGTGGGATAGCCACTGAGATTCAACATGTGGAGCAAGGTGTTCCTATCTTTGGAATGGAATGGAATGCAAAGTTGGCGGGAGTTTATTACTCCCTACTTTATCGCAGAACCTGGACAGAGTCCCTTGCTGCTGGGTGATTCTATCGGGCGTGTTTTTGAGGTTTATTTTTAGTTAGCGGGTCTAATTTTTTCAAGTTTTCTTTATTATTATTTAGTATTTTAAGACGGATTTAATTGCATTCCAATCCGTTGTTCAACCAGCGTTATCGAACCCATTTCATGGGCCGAACGCGGAAGGCTAGGCTTATAAAGCCTGTCTCCTCCCGACGTAATTCCCCTTCAGACCGTCCACTGAAGTCCAGACCGTCCCCTTTTCCGGAGGAGTCGCAATTGCTGGGTTATTTTATCTTTCTTGTAAGTTTTGAAAAGGAGAGGTTGTGTAGAAGCTCTTCATCTGCTTCTGGTATGGCTGCCCTTCAGGACGCATCTCTGCTGGGCTCTGTTCCGGACTCCAGTCCGTGATGAGACGAGTGGTTGGTCTTCCTTCTTCTTCTTCTTCCTCTTCTTCTTCCGAAGACCTCTTCAGACCTGCACTTTCCTCCTATCTTTGGTGTACAATGCTCAAATCATCTGATAACAATGGCTGGATTAAACAAACACGTCCTTGCGATTTCAACAGCAAAAAAAGTCTAGCTTTTAGAATCTAGGATGTTAACTCTATTAGATCCAGAGCTGTACTAGTTTTGATGGTATTCCAACATTTATATAATCAATGCTCTGGCGGAATATGTTGCTACTGTACAGCAAGTGCTCTTTATCCTAATTTTATATGAAATTCATAAAAATGTAAATAAGTTATATTAAAGAATATAAGAAGAATAACACATGAAATTGCAGACAAAAATAAACACAACCACTTAAAAAGCAATAATTTTTAAGTAGAGAAATATTCTATTAACATGCACTACCGAACATAAAGTTTTTTTCATAATCTACGCTAGGTTTAAGAAAATAAAATTCAGTCGAAAATATTCAAAATGAAAAACGAACAACATTTTTGAGATTAGTGAATACCAAAATTCAGGCAAGAATTCATAGCGGACATATCTGTATAATTGGGACAAACAAGTGAAAATCAGTAGCTTCAGACTTTATGCGATTCATTACAAACTAATAAAAATGCAGTATTCTCTCTATTAAAACTGTAGAATTTGCAAAAGTCAACCCCATTGATGTAACTGTTGTCCTTACACACTTTGCTTATATGTCGGCAATAATAATCTCAAACGTAAAATACAAAAAAGATAAAATACAGTACTGAATAACTATTTAAACAGTATACAAACTTGCAAACATAATCTTACAGAAAATCATTATACACAATAACCACTAAGTAGAAATAAATACTTTTTAAAAATAACATAGATATATTAATACATTATCAATTATTTAGGAAATATCCTACAAATCATTTCGAACCAGAGACAAACGTTGTTTCAAATATAACAGGCTGGTCAACAAGATTTCCTTTTTTCCTTTAATTACAGATTAACATCTTTCGAAAGCACTTGTTCTCAGCTTAATGATGTGAAGAACAAGCGGTCTCATCAAATCACTGTCCTTCAGAAAGGAAAAGTCGATTAATTTACTTTTTGAATTAGAAACAAAGAATACAGAAATAAATATGTTTATGAAACTTATGATTTATAATTAAACTTTTTAGGCCTAGATATCTTTTTAGATGTCCACCAAAGAATAGTATATTATCTTCCCATTACATGACCATTAGTAATTGCAGATTTTGTATAATAAATTTAAAATTACAGAATATGGGATCTTCTTCAATACTGTACTTTCCACATAGCATCATAGTGTAATGCGAGAGATTATCACTAGGACCTTCAATACAATGCCTTCCGTTGCTTTCTGTATTCTACTACTTTGATTTCTTGAAGAAGTTCTTCCGCTTATGGGTTCAGTTTCCCACTTCCTGGGCAAAACAGTGCCTTATACTCAGTACCGTTCATCATCCCTTTGAGGAGAACGACGGCATATGTAATAGCAAAATCGATATATATATGATGAGTATTTCAGTCCCTTCTTTTGTCACCTGTTTTTATAAACAAGCAATTATTAATTTGTACAACCGTAGCCTCTTCTGTACCTTATGGAAGTGAGTGTCAGAATTTTCCCTTCACCAATTGTTGGATTTTAAAAGCATTATGTCAATTGTTCTTTCAGAGAAGAATTGGGCACATGAGGTCCAGAACACAAGACATTTGCTATAAGCCCAGCACCTAATGGTGACGATGTACTTTCACTAGAACCTCCAAAGCATCAAACTTTACTACTACTGAAATTCAACATGAGGAGGAACAATGTGATGTTTCTATATTTGGTATATAATCCTTTATAATCTTTGTAATAATCGCCTTGACCTGTAACTACTTCAAAAGGGCCACTACTATGTCAATCACTAAAACTTTCAAGATAATATAGTAGCCTATAGTATGACAGAGAAATACCTTATATGCCATAAGCCCAGTGCCTAATGGTGAACAAGTACATATATTGCAACCTCCAAACCCTCACAATTTACTAGATGAATCTGAAAGTGGGATAGCCACTGAGATTCAACATGTGGAGCAAGGTGTTCCTATCTTTGGAATGGAATGGAATGCAAAGTTGGCGGGAGTTTATTACTCCCTACTTTATCGCAGAACCTGGACAGAGTCCCTTGCTGCTGGGTGATTCTATCGGGCGTGTTTTTGAGGTTTATTTTTAGTTAGCGGGTCTAATTTTTTCAAGTTTTCTTTATTATTATTTAGTATTTTAAGACGGATTTAATTGCATTCCAATCCGTTGTTCAACCAGCGTTATCGAACCCATTTCATGGGCCGAACGCGGAAGGCTAGGCTTATAAAGCCTGTCTCCTCCCGACGTAATTCCCCTTCAGACCGTCCACTGAAGTCCAGACCGTCCCCTTTTCCGGAGGAGTCGCAATTGCTGGGTTATTTTATCTTTCTTGTAAGTTTTGAAAAGGAGAGGTTGTGTAGAAGCTCTTCATCTGCTTCTGGTATGGCTGCCCTTCAGGACGCATCTCTGCTGGGCTCTGTTCCGGACTCCAGTCCGTGATGAGACGAGTGGTTGGTCTTCCTTCTTCTTCTTCTTCCTCTTCTTCTTCCGAAGACCTCTTCAGACCTGCACTTTCCTCCTATCTTTGGTGTACAATGCTCAAATCATCTGATAACAATAGCTGGATTAAACAAACACGTCCTTGCGATTTCAACAGCAAAAAAAGTCTAGCTTTTAGAATCTAGGATGTTAACTCTATTAGATCCAGAGCTGTACTAGTTTTGATGGTATTCCAACATTTATATAATCAATGCTCTGGCGGAATATGTTGCTACTGTACAGCAAGTGCTCTTTATCCTAATTTTATATGAAATTCATAAAAATGTAAATAAGTTATATTAAAGAATATAAGAAGAATAACACATGAAATTGCAGACAAAAATAAACACAACCACTTAAAAAGCAATAATTTTTAAGTAGAGAAATATTCTATTAACATGCACTACCGAACATAAAGTTTTTTTCATAATCTACGCTAGGTTTAAGAAAATAAAATTCAGTCGAAAATATTCAAAATGAAAAACGAACAACATTTTTGAGATTAGTGAATACCAAAATTCAGGCAAGAATTCATAGCGGACATATCTGTATAATTGGGACAAACAAGTGAAAATCAGTAGCTTCAGACTTTATGCGATTCATTACAAACTAATAAAAATGCAGTATTCTCTCTATTAAAACTGTAGAATTTGCAAAAGTCAACCCCATTGATGTAACTGTTGTCCTTACACACTTTGCTTATATGTCGGCAATAATAATCTCAAACGTAAAATACAAAAAAGATAAAATACAGTACTGAATAACTATTTAAACAGTATACAAACTTGCAAACATAATCTTACAGAAAATCATTATACACAATAACCACTAAGTAGAAATAAATACTTTTTAAAAATAACATAGATATATTAATACATTATCAATTATTTAGGAAATATCCTACAAATCATTTCGAACCAGAGACAAACGTTGTTTCAAATATAACAGGCTGGTCAACAAGATTTCCTTTTTTCCTTTAATTACAGATTAACATCTTTCGAAAGCACTTGTTCTCAGCTTAATGATGTGAAGAACAAGCGGCCTCATCAAATCACTGTCCTTCAGAAAGGAAAAGTCGATTAATTTACTTTTTGAATTAGAAACAAAGAATACAGAAATAAATATGTTTATGAAACTTATGATTTATAATTAAACTTTTTAGGCCTAGATATCTTTTTAGATGTCCACCAAAGAATAGTATATTATCTTCCCATTACATGACCATTAGTAATTGCAGATTTTGTATAATAAATTTAAAATTACAGAATATGGGATCTTCTTCAATACTGTACTTTCCACATAGCATCATAGTGTAATGCGAGAGATTATCACTAGGACCTTCAATACAATGCCTTCCGTTGCTTTCTGTATTCTACTACTTTGATTTCTTGAAGAAGTTCTTCCGCTTATGGGTTCAGTTTCCCACTTCCTGGGCAAAACAGTGCCTTATGCTCAGTACCGTTCATCATCCCTTTGAGGAGAACGACGGCATATGTAATAGCAAAATCGATATATATATGATGAGTATTTCAGTCCCTTCTTTTGTCACCTGTTTTTATAAACAAGCAATTATTAATTTGTACAACCGTAGCCTCTTCTGTACCTTATGGAAGTGAGTGTCAGAATTTTCCCTTCACCAATTGTTGGATTTTAAAAGCATTATGTCAATTGTTCTTTCAGAGAAGAATTGGGCACATGAGGTCCAGAACACAAGACATTTGCTATAAGCCCAGCACCTAATGGTGACGATGTACTTTCACTAGAACCTCCAAAGCATCAAACTTTACTACTACTGAAATTCAACATGAGGAGGAACAATGTGATGTTTCTATATTTGGTATATAATCCTTTATAATCTTTGTAATAATCGCCTTGACCTGTAACTACTTCAAAAGGGCCACTACTATGTCAATCACTAAAACTTTCAAGATAATATAGTAGCCTATAGTATGACAGAGAAATACCTTATATGCCATAAGCCCAGTGCCTAATGGTGAACAAGTACATATATTGCAACCTCCAAACCCTCACAATTTACTAGATGAATCTGAAAGTGGGATAGCCACTGAGATTCAACATGTGGAGCAAGGTGTTCCTATCTTTGGAATGGAATGGAATGCAAAGTTGGCGGGAGTTTATTACTCCCTACTTTATCGCAGAACCTGGACAGAGTCCCTTGCTGCTGGGTGATTCTATCGGGCGTGTTTTTGAGGTTTATTTTTAGTTAGCGGGTCTAATTTTTTCAAGTTTTCTTTATTATTATTTAGTATTTTAAGACGGATTTAATTGCATTCCAATCCGTTGTTCAACCAGCGTTATCGAACCCATTTCATGGGCCGAACGCGGAAGGCTAGGCTTATAAAGCCTGTCTCCTCCCGACGTAATTCCCCTTCAGACCGTCCACTGAAGTCCAGACCGTCCCCTTTTCCGGAGGAGTCGCAATTGCTGGGTTATTTTATCTTTCTTGTAAGTTTTGAAAAGGAGAGGTTGTGTAGAAGCTCTTCATCTGCTTCTGGTATGGCTGTCCTTCAGGACGCATCTCTGCTGGGCTCTGTTCCGGACTCCAGTCCGTGATGAGACGAGTGGTTGGTCTTCCTTCTTCTTCTTCTTCCTCTTCTTCTTCCGAAGACCTCTTCAGACCTGCACTTTCCTCCTATCTTTGGTGTACAATGCTCAAATCATCTGATAACAATAGCTGGATTAAACAAACACGTCCTTGCGATTTCAACAGCAAAAAAAGTCTAGCTTTTAGAATCTAGGATGTTAACTCTATTAGATCCAGAGCTGTACTAGTTTTGATGGTATTCCAACATTTATATAATCAATGCTCTGGCGGAATATGTTGCTACTGTACAGCAAGTGCTCTTTATCCTAATTTTATATGAAATTCATAAAAATGTAAATAAGTTATATTAAAGAATATAAGAAGAATAACACATGAAATTGCAGACAAAAATAAACACAACCACTTAAAAAGCAATAATTTTTAAGTAGAGAAATATTCTATTAACATGCACTACCGAACATAAAGTTTTTTTCATAATCTACGCAAGGTTTAAGAAAATAAAATTCAGTCGAAAATATTCAAAATGAAAAACGAACAACATTTTTGAGATTAGTGAATACCAAAATTCAGGCAAGAATTCATAGCGGACATATCTGTATAATTGGGACAAACAAGTGAAAATCAGTAGCTTCAGACTTTATGCGATTCATTACAAACTAATAAAAATGCAGTATTCTCTCTATTAAAACTGTAGAATTTGCAAAAGTCAACCCCATTGATGTAACTGTTGTCCTTACACACTTTGCTTATATGTCGGCAATAATAATCTCAAACGTAAAATACAAAAAAGATAAAATACAGTACTGAATAACTATTTAAACAGTATACAAACTTGCAAACATAATCTTACAGAAAATCATTATACACAATAACCACTAAGTAGAAATAAATACTTTTTAAAAATAACATAGATATATTAATACATTATCAATTATTTAGGAAATATCCTACAAATCATTTCGAACCAGAGACAAACGTTGTTTCAAATATAACAGGCTGGTCAACAAGATTTCCTTTTTTCCTTTAATTACAGATTAACATCTTTCGAAAGCACTTGTTCTCAGCTTAATGATGTGAAGAACAAGCGGTCTCATCAAATCACTGTCCTTCAGAAAGGAAAAGTCGATTAATTTACTTTTTGAATTAGAAACAAAGAATACAGAAATAAATATGTTTATGAAACTTATGATTTATAATTAAACTTTTTAGGCCTAGATATCTTTTTAGATGTCCACCAAAGAATAGTATATTATCTTCCCATTACATGACCATTAGTAATTGCAGATTTTGTATAATAAATTTAAAATTACAGAATATGGGATCTTCTTCAATACTGTACTTTCCACATAGCATCATAGTGTAATGCGAGAGATTATCACTAGGACCTTCAATACAATGCCTTCTGTTGCTTTCTGTATTCTACTACTTATGATTTCTTGAAGAAGTTCTTCCGCTTATGGGTTCAGTTTCCCACTTCCTGGGCAAAACAGTGCCTTATACTCAGTACCGTTCATCATCCCTTTGAGGAGAACGACGGCATATGTAATAGCAAAATCGATATATATATGATGAGTATTTCAGTCCCTTCTTTTGTCACCTGTTTTTATAAACAAGCAATTATTAATTTGTACAACCGTAGCCTCTTCTGTACCTTATGGAAGTGAGTGTCAGAATTTTCCCTTCACCAATTGTTGGATTTTAAAAGCATTATGTCAATTGTTCTTTCAGAGAAGAATTGGGCACATGAGGTCCAGAACACAAGACATTTGCTATAAGCCCAGCACCTAATGGTGACGATGTACTTTCACTAGAACCTCCAAAGCATCAAACTTTACTACTACTGAAATTCAACATGAGGAGGAACAATGTGATGTTTCTATATTTGGTATATAATCCTTTATAATCTTTGTAATAATCGCCTTGACCTGTAACTACTTCAAAAGGGCCACTACTATGTCAATCACTAAAACTTTCAAGATAATATAGTAGCCTATAGTATGACAGAGAAATACCTTATATGCCATAAGCCCAGTGCCTAATGGTGAACAAGTACATATATTGCAACCTCCAAACCCTCACAATTTACTAGATGAATCTGAAAGTGGGATAGCCACTGAGATTCAACATGTGGAGCAAGGTGTTCCTATCTTTGGAATGGAATGGAATGCAAAGTTGGCGGGAGTTTATTACTCCCTACTTTATCGCAGAACCTGGACAGAGTCCCTTGCTGCTGGGTGATTCTATCGGGCGTGTTTTTGAGGTTTATTTTTAGTTAGCGGGTCTAATTTTTTCAAGTTTTCTTTATTATTATTTAGTATTTTAAGACGGATTTAATTGCATTCCAATCCGTTGTTCAACCAGCGTTATCGAACCCATTTCATGGGCCGAACGCGGAAGGCTAGGCTTATAAAGCCTGTCTCCTCCCGACGTAATTCCCCTTCAGACCGTCCACTGAAGTCCAGACCGTCCCCTTTTCCGGAGGAGTCGCAATTGCTGGGTTATTTTATCTTTCTTGTAAGTTTTGAAAAGGAGAGGTTGTGTAGAAGCTCTTCATCTGCTTCTGGTATGGCTGCCCTTCAGGACGCATCTCTGCTGGGCTCTGTTCCGGACTCCAGTCCGTGATGAGACGAGTGGTTGGTCTTCCTTCTTCTTCTTCTTCCTCTTCTTCTTCCGAAGACCTCTTCAGACCTGCACTTTCCTCCTATCTTTGGTGTACAATGCTCAAATCATCTGATAACAATAGCTGGATTAAACAAACACGTCCTTGCGATTTCAACAGCAAAAAAAGTCTAGCTTTTAGAATCTAGGATGTTAACTCTATTAGATCCAGAGCTGTACTAGTTTTGATGGTATTCCAACATTTATATAATCAATGCTCTGGCGGAATATGTTGCTACTGTACAGCAAGTGCTCTTTATCCTAATTTTATATGAAATTCATAAAAATGTAAATAAGTTATATTAAAGAATATAAGAAGAATAACACATGAAATTGCAGACAAAAATAAACACAACCACTTAAAAAGCAATAATTTTTAAGTAGAGAAATATTCTATTAACATGCACTACCGAACATAAAGTTTTTTTCATAATCTACGCTAGGTTTAAGAAAATAAAATTCAGTCGAAAATATTCAAAATGAAAAACGAACAACATTTTTGAGATTAGTGAATACCAAAATTCAGGCAAGAATTCATAGCGGACATATCTGTATAATTGGGACAAACAAGTGAAAATCAGTAGCTTCAGACTTTATGCGATTCATTACAAACTAATAAAAATGCAGTATTCTCTCTATTAAAACTGTAGAATTTGCAAAAGTCAACCCCATTGATGTAACTGTTGTCCTTACACACTTTGCTTATATGTCGGCAATAATAATCTCAAACGTAAAATACAAAAAAGATAAAATACAGTACTGAATAACTATTTAAACAGTATACAAACTTGCAAACATAATCTTACAGAAAATCATTATACACAATAACCACTAAGTAGAAATAAATACTTTTTAAAAATAACATAGATATATTAATACATTATCAATTATTTAGGAAATATCCTACAAATCATTTCGAACCAGAGACAAACGTTGTTTCAAATATAACAGGCTGGTCAACAAGATTTCCTTTTTTCCTTTAATTACAGATTAACATCTTTCGAAAGCACTTGTTCTCAGCTTAATGATGTGAAGAACAAGCGGTCTCATCAAATCACTGTCCTTCAGAAAGGAAAAGTCGATTAATTTACTTTTTGAATTAGAAACAAAGAATACAGAAATAAATATGTTTATGAAACTTATGATTTATAATTAAACTTTTTAGGCCTAGATATCTTTTTAGATGTCCACCAAAGAATAGTATATTATCTTCCCATTACATGACCATTAGTAATTGCAGATTTTGTATAATAAATTTAAAATTACAGAATATGGGATCTTCTTCAATACTGTACTTTCCACATAGCATCATAGTGTAATGCGAGAGATTATCACTAGGACCTTCAATACAATGCCTTCTGTTGCTTTCTGTATTCTACTACTTATGATTTCTTGAAGAAGTTCTTCCGCTTATGGGTTCAGTTTCCCACTTCCTGGGCAAAACAGTGCCTTATACTCAGTACCGTTCATCATCCCTTTGAGGAGAACGACGGCATATGTAATAGCAAAATCGATATATATATGATGAGTATTTCAGTCCCTTCTTTTGTCACCTGTTTTTATAAACAAGCAATTATTAATTTGTACAACCGTAGCCTCTTCTGTACCTTATGGAAGTGAGTGTCAGAATTTTCCCTTCACCAATTGTTGGATTTTAAAAGCATTATGTCAATTGTTCTTTCAGAGAAGAATTGGGCACATGAGGTCCAGAACACAAGACATTTGCTATAAGCCCAGCACCTAATGGTGACGATGTACTTTCACTAGAACCTCCAAAGCATCAAACTTTACTACTACTGAAATTCAACATGAGGAGGAACAATGTGATGTTTCTATATTTGGTATATAATCCTTTATAATCTTTGTAATAATCGCCTTGACCTGTAACTACTTCAAAAGGGCCACTACTATGTCAATCACTAAAACTTTCAAGATAATATAGTAGCCTATAGTATGACAGAGAAATACCTTATATGCCATAAGCCCAGTGCCTAATGGTGAACAAGTACATATATTGCAACCTCCAAACCCTCACAATTTACTAGATGAATCTGAAAGTGGGATAGCCACTGAGATTCAACATGTGGAGCAAGGTGTTCCTATCTTTGGAATGGAATGGAATGCAAAGTTGGCGGGAGTTTATTACTCCCTACTTTATCGCAGAACCTGGACAGAGTCCCTTGCTGCTGGGTGATTCTATCGGGCGTGTTTTTGAGGTTTATTTTTAGTTAGCGGGTCTAATTTTTTCAAGTTTTCTTTATTATTATTTAGTATTTTAAGACGGATTTAATTGCATTCCAATCCGTTGTTCAACCAGCGTTATCGAACCCATTTCATGGGCCGAACGCGGAAGGCTAGGCTTATAAAGCCTGTCTCCTCCCGACGTAATTCCCCTTCAGACCGTCCACTGAAGTCCAGACCGTCCCCTTTTCCGGAGGAGTCGCAATTGCTGGGTTATTTTATCTTTCTTGTAAGTTTTGAAAAGGAGAGGTTGTGTAGAAGCTCTTCATCTGCTTCTGGTATGGCTGCCCTTCAGGACGCATCTCTGCTGGGCTCTGTTCCGGACTCCAGTCCGTGATGAGACGAGTGGTTGGTCTTCCTTCTTCTTCTTCTTCCTCTTCTTCTTCCGAAGACCTCTTCAGACCTGCACTTTCCTCCTATCTTTGGTGTACAATGCTCAAATCATCTGATAACAATAGCTGGATTAAACAAACACGTCCTTGCGATTTCAACAGCAAAAAAAGTCTAGCTTTTAGAATCTAGGATGTTAACTCTATTAGATCCAGAGCTGTACTAGTTTTGATGGTATTCCAACATTTATATAATCAATGCTCTGGCGGAATATGTTGCTACTGTACAGCAAGTGCTCTTTATCCTAATTTTATATGAAATTCATAAAAATGTAAATAAGTTATATTAAAGAATATAAGAAGAATAACACATGAAATTGCAGACAAAAATAAACACAACCACTTAAAAAGCAATAATTTTTAAGTAGAGAAATATTCTATTAACATGCACTACCGAACATAAAGTTTTTTTCATAATCTACGCTAGGTTTAAGAAAATAAAATTCAGTCGAAAATATTCAAAATGAAAAACGAACAACATTTTTGAGATTAGTGAATACCAAAATTCAGGCAAGAATTCATAGCGGACATATCTGTATAATTGGGACAAACAAGTGAAAATCAGTAGCTTCAGACTTTATGCGATTCATTACAAACTAATAAAAATGCAGTATTCTCTCTATTAAAACTGTAGAATTTGCAAAAGTCAACCCCATTGATGTAACTGTTGTCCTTACACACTTTGCTTATATGTCGGCAATAATAATCTCAAACGTAAAATACAAAAAAGATAAAATACAGTACTGAATAACTATTTAAACAGTATACAAACTTGCAAACATAATCTTACAGAAAATCATTATACACAATAACCACTAAGTAGAAATAAATACTTTTTAAAAATAACATAGATATATTAATACATTATCAATTATTTAGGAAATATCCTACAAATCATTTCGAACCAGAGACAAACGTTGTTTCAAATATAACAGGCTGGTCAACAAGATTTCCTTTTTTCCTTTAATTACAGATTAACATCTTTCGAAAGCACTTGTTCTCAGCTTAATGATGTGAAGAACAAGCGGTCTCATCAAATCACTGTCCTTCAGAAAGGAAAAGTCGATTAATTTACTTTTTGAATTAGAAACAAAGAATACAGAAATAAATATGTTTATGAAACTTATGATTTATAATTAAACTTTTTAGGCCTAGATATCTTTTTAGATGTCCACCAAAGAATAGTATATTATCTTCCCATTACATGACCATTAGTAATTGCAGATTTTGTATAATAAATTTAAAATTACAGAATATGGGATCTTCTTCAATACTGTACTTTCCACATAGCATCATAGTGTAATGCGAGAGATTATCACTAGGACCTTCAATACAATGCCTTCTGTTGCTTTCTGTATTCTACTACTTATGATTTCTTGAAGAAGTTCTTCCGCTTATGGGTTCAGTTTCCCACTTCCTGGGCAAAACAGTGCCTTATACTCAGTACCATTCATCATCCCTTTGAGGAGAACGACGGCATATGTAATAGCAAAATCGATATATATATGATGAGTATTTCAGTCCCTTCTTTTGTCACCTGTTTTTATAAACAAGCAATTATTAATTTGTACAACCGTAGCCTCTTCTGTACCTTATGGAAGTGAGTGTCAGAATTTTCCCTTCACCAATTGTTGGATTTTAAAAGCATTATGTCAATTGTTCTTTCAGAGAAGAATTGGGCACATGAGGTCCAGAACACAAGACATTTGCTATAAGCCCAGCACCTAATGGTGACGATGTACTTTCACTAGAACCTCCAAAGCATCAAACTTTACTACTACTGAAATTCAACATGAGGAGGAACAATGTGATGTTTCTATATTTGGTATATAATCCTTTATAATCTTTGTAATAATCGCCTTGACCTGTAACTACTTCAAAAGGGCCACTACTATCACTAAAAGGGTCAATCACTAAAACTTTCAAGATAATATAGTAGCCTATAGTATGACAGAGAAATACCTTATATGCCATAAGCCCAGTGCCTAATGGTGAACAAGTACATATATTGCAACCTCCAAACCCTCACAATTTACTAGATGAATCTGACAGTGGGATAGCCACTGAGATTCAACATGTGGAGCAAGGTGTTCCTATCTTTGGAATGGAATGGAATGCAAAGTTGGCGGGAGTTTATTACTCCCTACTTTATCGCAGAACCTGGACAGAGTCCCTTGCTGCTGGGTGATTCTATCGGGCGTGTTTTTGAGGTTTATTTTTAGTTAGCGGGTCTAATTTTTTCAAGTTTTCTTTATTATTATTTAGTATTTTAAGACGGATTTAATTGCATTCCAATCCGTTGTTCAACCAGCGTTATCGAACCCATTTCATGGGCCGAACGCGGAAGGCTAGGCTTATAAAGCCTGTCTCCTCCCGACGTAATTCCCCTTCAGACCGTCCACTGAAGTCCAGACCGTCCCCTTTTCCGGAGGAGTCGCAATTGCTGGGTTATTTTATCTTTCTTGTAAGTTTTGAAAAGGAGAGGTTGTGTAGAAGCTCTTCATCTGCTTCTGGTATGGCTGCCCTTCAGGACGCATCTCTGCTGGGCTCTGTTCCGGACTCCAGTCCGTGATGAGACGAGTGGTTGGTCTTCCTTCTTCTTCTTCTTCCTCTTCTTCTTCCGAAGACCTCTTCAGACCTGCACTTTCCTCCTATCTTTGGTGTACAATGCTCAAATCATCTGATAACAATAGCTGGATTAAACAAACACGTCCATGCGATTTCAACAGCAAAAAAAGTCTAGCTTTTAGAATCTAGGATGTTAACTCTATTAGATCCAGAGCTGTACTAGTTTTGATGGTATTCCAACATTTATATAATCAATGCTCTGGCGGAATATGTTGCTACTGTACAGCAAGTGCTCTTTATTGTAAATTTTGTGTTTACCAGTTATTGGAAGGACTGCTAATTAAAAAAAAATCATAGTTCTATATTTTATCAACATTTTTACTTTGAAACTTTTATTATAATTCATGGATCAAAGTTCCAAAAACACAAAAGCATATAAAATGTAAAACACATCATAGATTGATATTTATACTTTATAACAAATAAAATATAAAAATTAAAATAAAAAAAAGGAAAACATTTATTGTACTACAACAAAATTATTTAATGAAGAAGGGTATCCCCTTAAAGGTAAATAAGTTTGGCTTAATTTTCCAAATAATACATGCAATGTGATCAAATGTTTTACAAATTAATAACTAATATCAAATTAAGAATTTTTATAATTGTAATGTACATTTCATTAAATAAATTTTATGATGATGTTTTACTTTTATAACTTGTTATAGATTTTATGATTTTTTTTCAAATTTGAACTTTAAAATTGTCATATTCAACTTCATACAATTTGCTTTCAAATGCTTCTTCAGTACTGAAATTAAAAAAAAAATGATTTTAATAACAATATACAAACAATTAAAACCTTTTTACGTAAATACCAAATATTAAGTAGTGTTCTATGTCATCAGAAATTGTCCTGTAACCAGCTTGGCATTGCATCACATGAATTTAAAAAATTACTGAAATAACAATTTGAATATTTGAAATAATGAACTGAAAACAGATGACTCTTCGCATCACACATATTACTTTATGTGTATTGCTGGTAATTAATAAATAACTATCTTGTATTCATATAAATCGTAATAATTTTTGTGATTGCATTCGTAAATTAATTACTACTAAATCTCCAAAAAGGAATATTACTCATTTTTTAAATAAACTCTATATTGGTAGTGAGAGCACTAAATCTCACATACTTACTCAAAAAAGGAACTTACTGACCTAGAAAGGTTTCAAAAGAGGCACTACCACGTCAATCATCAAAGATAATATAGTAGCCTATACTGTGATAGAAATTCTTTATATTGAATATATTAGAAAACCATCACAATCCCTAACCCGCTATATTACGACTACCTCAGTTTACTAAGTAAACTTTTCTTTTATGCGAGTGTGCTTACACCTCATTCCTCCTCTATTTCGATCCTAATTATGACCTTACATTACGTTACTCATTGTAATATATCTGTCGCATAAAAACAGGAAGTTTTTACCATACCTTCCTACAGATGACTGTACTATTATTCCAACTATGGAATAAATTAACGAATAAGAAGGTTGTATTAGAATAACTTTAAAAAAAACACAAATTAAAAAATACTGTCGTCAGTTGTAATCTAGGTGAGAACAACACCAGTAGTAATCAATGAAAATCACCTTTTTATTGCCACCCATCGTCGACAAAAAAAAAAAAAATAAAAGTTAGAAATAAAAGTACTTTTTTCAATTATGTTTTACAGGTGGCAATAAAAACGTACTTTTTTCAATTATGTTTTCTATTATTCAGTGAAATAATTTCTAACCTTTCCTTGTCCATAATGGAAAGGATTACTACATTCTGATTTTCCAACCCAGAACACATTTATATTAGTTATGGGTTTATTTTTTTTAAATAACATGTCTGTGAATTTATTATAATCGATCTCATAAGAGAAGAGATAAGTATGAAGCAAAGAATAGCAATTATTATTACTAGAGTACTTTTGTAAATAATAATCTATTGTAACCATAAGTTTATTTCATTACTAAAGAAACTTTTATCATACAGCTAAAAAATTACAACGTGCCATCTTATTATAAAACAAAGTGCAATTTCACTAACCTTTTCTTCCCCAAATTAAACACTTGATTTTTCACCGATAAATTTTAATTTAAATTTCCTTCACAAAGTAGAATAATTTATAAAATGTCTTATGCCCACGTTGCTTAAATAATATTGTTAAAAATTTTGATGCCTGTAAAACACAAAGAATAGTTAAATTAGAATGATTGAATGTTAAAAATAAAATAATCTAGAGTGTTAAATTAAGCATGCAAATTAATCCAGACAAGGAAGTTATTCAATAATAGTTCCAAATGAAATCATACTTGTACAATCTGTGAATATCTAATATAATTAGTATGTTTATCTTTATTCTTAATCACTCAACGTACACGATTTGGCATCCATGCAACAAGTGTACTAAACGTTTTTTTTTTCATTTCTCCATCATGACACCATACCAATATTATGGATTGATGACGTCAGTTTTTGTGTACGGGTTTTTGTGCCTCAACTTTTTAATAACAACACAATGCTTGTGATGTTTGTCGTTTGTTATAGTTTGTCCTACATTCATAGTACTACATTTGATAATTGCAAGAATAACTAGTAAAACCATAAGAATTTTTCATCAAGTTAACTGTAAAACTTAAATTTGTCACCTTAATGAAAATTTCATAATATTCAACATATATTTCTCGACTTATGGGTGGAAAATTAAAAAAAAAAAATTAAATCGTACAGATAAACAGATTAAATTTTAAAAACCGATATAAACAGAGTACTGCGAATTAGGGGCGGTTTTGAACATTTCACCTCTCGTTTTTACGTAAACTATCATTATATATAATATATCATAGATAAAGAAAGAAAAAAAAAGAAAATGCAAAGTTTCACATACCTTTATACTTTTAATAAATATTTATTTCAAATTGTGTCCATTCACGAAAAATTTTGAAGGCTGTAAAATAGAAAGAAAATGAACATAATTAGACAAAAAAGAATATACCTAAAATTTAGAATAAGAATTACACCGTTTATAGTTTAATCTAATATTTGTTATTTCAATACATGAAACTTGTGGAGAAATTTATCACCTAAAAAATTTGAAATAATACTTAAGGAAGAATATGGCTTTTTTTATCATTAATTATTACTATTCAGGCAGGCAATATGATTGCTTTATATTTTTCACGTATACCAAACTGAAGATTAGTATTTGGCTCCACCTTCTAGTGAAGATGATTTAATAACCACCTCCTCATGTGAATGACATATTATCATTAAATTGAATTAAAAATTTTGTTCATAAGCGAAAACCACTTAAGACAGGTCACAGCACTTAACCCTAATAATTTACAGTTTTTTTCTAGTTTGTGATAGCAGAAGACATATGATATATGCTTTAATAGCTACATCATCAAATTAAAAATAATGTAGAATAGTAATTTCTATAGAAGTAGTTATTGCAGGATTATAGTGTAAAGTCATCATATTTATTATCATTTCAGATTCAACACATTTTTCAATTCACCTATCTGGTGATAGTCCACTATTCCTATTGGATAATAACCGCCACTGGAATACTTTACTGATATGTTCTGCGGTATTGCCTTGTAAATTTAAACAAGCATAATGAAAGAATGAGAATAACATATTAGAGTTATATATATGATTATATGATTAAACAAAGTTACGAAAAACAAAATAAACATCTAAATTAAATAAGCTTTTGTACTGGCATGTACAAGGTTAGAAGCATCATGTACGCCCAGACCTTCAGAGAACAATAAAATTATACTTATACTCATTGAAATTTACTTATTCTTAATTATATTAATAATTTTCCTCATAATATATTATTATTTAAATATTATTAGCTTACCGTTTTTGGAAGTAAGCTAAGTATAAACTAACTTCCGCCTTTTTACCCAGCAGTTTACCTCCTTGCATGCAAGGCAGGTACCCACTGGATAAATTAATGGACGTGGACGTGGTAGACTCGGAGGTGCTTGGGGTTGTGATGCACGGCGACGTTTCGTTCTGCAAATAATACACATGAATTAAGGAATACACATTACTAAGAAATTACAGAATCTTATTAGATGGTCATAAAATTACAATTACTTATTTTGTAATTAAATATTTACATACCGCCACCACTGTGCTGCTATATAAACAGCAAAGAGAGATGCCAATATTAGTTTGCCTTTCATTTTATCAGTTATCAGTTATATTATTTATACTATTTATAATAGCTTAAATCGTCTGAATGTGTTTTTACTGTTAGTCACAGTATTAAAATAATAAATAAGAAAAAATATTGTTGCCATGGAAAACCGAAAACTTCTTTTATTTACCATAGTTACCTACCCGCAACACTGCACTTTATGTTTTTAAATTATATTTTATTTTTTCTTTAGTTACAAATAATTTTAAAGTACGATCAAATATTTAACTGCATGCTACCAGTAAACATCGCTGTACCTTTACTTTATATATGGAACTTTATATATTTATACATGGAATAAAGGTAGCTGACCCACTCGGCACAAAGAAGAAGAATAAATTTGAGGGAATGTGCTGGGAAGAGTAAGACGAGAATCAATCAACAGGTCTACAGGTCATCAATCAATCTAACAATCATTTTATAAGATATCCTAATTTTATATGAAATTCATAAAAATGTAAATAAGTTATATTAAAGAATATAAGAAGAATAACACATGAAATTGCAGACAAAAATAAACACAACCACTTAAAAAGCAATAATTTTTAAGTAGAGAAACATTCTATTAACATGCACTACCGAACATAAAGTTTTTTTCATAATCTACGCTAGGTTTAAGAAAATAAAATTCAGTCGAAAATATTCAAAATGAAAAACGAACAACATTTTTGAGATTAGTGAATACCAAAATTCAGGCAAGAATTCATAGCGGACATATCTGTATAATTGGGACAAACAAGTGAAAATCAGTAGCTTCAGACTTTATGCGATTCATTACAAACTAATAAAAATGCAGTATTCTCTTTATTAAAACTGTAGAATTTGCAAAAGTCAACCCCATTGATGTAACTGTTGTCCTTACACACTTTGCTTATATGTCGGCAATAATAATCTCAAACGTAAAATACAAAAAAGATAAAATACAGTACTGAATACCTATTTAAACAGTATACAAACTTGCAAACATAATCATACAGAAAATCATTATACACAATAACCACTAAGTAGAAATAAATACTTTTTAAAAATAACATAGATATATTAATACATTATCAATTATTATGGAAATATCCTACAAATCATTTCGAACCAGAGACAAACGTTGTTTCAAATATAACAGGCTGGTCAACAAGATTTCCTTTTTTCCTTTAATTACAGATTAACATCTTTCGAAAGCACTTGTTCTCAGCTTAATGATGTGAAGAACAAGCGGCCTCATCAAATCACTGTCCTTCAGAAAGGAAAAGTCGATTAATTTACTTTTTGAATTAGAAACAAAGAATACAGAAATAAATATGTTTATGAAACTTATGATTTATAATTAAACTTTTTAGGCCTAGATATCTTTTTAGATGTCCACCAAAGAATAGTATATTATCTTCCCATTACATGACCATTAGTAATTGCAGATTTTGTATAATAAATTTAAAATTACAGAATATGGGATCTTCTTCAATACTGTACTTTCCACATAGCATCATAGTGTAATGCGAGAGATTATCACTAGGACCTTCAATACAATGCCTTCCGTTGCTTTCTGTATTCTACTACTTATGATTTCTTGAAGAAGTTCTTCCGCTTATGGGTTCAGTTTCCCACTTCCTGGGCAAAACAGTGCCTTATACTCAGTACCATTCATCATCCCTTTGAGGAGAACGACGGCATATGTAATAGCAAAATCGATATATATATGATGAGTATTTCAGTCCCTTCTTTTGTCACCTGTTTTTATAAACAAGCAATTATTAATTTGTACAACCGTTGCCTCTTCTGTACCTTATGGAAGTGAGTGTCAGAATTTTCCCTTCACCAATTGTTGGATTTTAAAAGCATTATGTCAATTGTTCTTTCAGAGAAGAATTGGGCACATGAGGTCCAGAACACAAGACATTTGCTATAAGCCCAGCGCCTAATGGTGACGATGTACTTTCACTAGAACCTCCAAAGCATCAAACTTTACTACTACTGAAATTCAACATGAGGAGGAACAATGTGATGTTTCTATATTTGGTATATAATCCTTTATAATCTTTGTAATAATCGCCTTGACCTGTAACTACTTCAAAAGGGCCACTACTATGTCAATCACTAAAACTTTCAAGATAATATAGTAGCCTATAGTATGACAGAGAAATACCTTATATGCCATAAGCCCAGTGCCTAATGGTGAACAAGTACATATATTGCAACCTCCAAACCCTCACAATTTACTAGATGAATCTGAAAGTGGGATAGCCACTGAGATTCAACATGTGGAGCAAGGTGTTCCTATCTTTGGAATGGAATGGAATGCAAAGTTGGCGGGAGTTTATTACTCCCTACTTTATCGCAGAACCTGGACAGAGTCCCTTGCTGCTGGGTGATTCTATCGGGCGTGTTTTTGAGGTTTATTTTTAGTTAGCGGGTCTAATTTTTTCAAGTTTTCTTTATTATTATTTAGTATTTTAAGACGGATTTAATTGCATTCCAATCCGTTGTTCAACCAGCGTTATCGAACCCATTTCATGGGCCGAACGCGGAAGGCTAGGCTTATAAAGCCTGTCTCCTCCCGACGTAATTCCCCTTCAGACCGTCCACTGAAGTCCAGACCGTCCCCTTTTCCGGAGGAGTCGCAATTGCTGGGTTATTTTATCTTTCTTGTAAGTTTTGAAAAGGAGAGGTTGTGTAGAAGCTCTTCATCTGCTTCTGGTATGGCTGCCCTTCAGGACGCATCTCTGCTGGGCTCTGTTCCGGACTCCAGTCCGTGATGAGACGAGTGGTTGGTCTTCCTTCTTCTTCTTCTCCCTCTTCTTCTTCCGAAGACCTCTTCAGACCTGCACTTTCCTCCTATCTTTGGTGTACAATGCTCAAATCATCTGATAACAATAGCTGGATTAAACAAACACGTCCTTGCGATTTCAACAGCAAAAAAAGTCTAGCTTTTAGAATCTAGGATGTTAACTCTATTAGACCCAGAGCTGTACTAGTTTTGATGGTATTCCAACATTTATATAATCAATGCTCTGGCGGAATATGTTGCTACTGTACAGCAAGTGCTCTTTATCCTAATTTTATATGAAATTCATAAAAATGTAAATAAGTTATATTAAAGAATATAAGAAGAATAACACATGAAATTGCAGACAAAAATAAACACAACCACTTAAAAAGCAATAATTTTTAAGTAGAGAAACATTCTATTAACATGCACTACCGAACATAAAGTTTTTTTCATAATCTACGCTAGGTTTAAGAAAATAAAATTCAGTCGAAAATATTCAAAATGAAAAACGAACAACATTTTTGAGATTAGTGAATACCAAAATTCAGGCAAGAATTCATAGCGGACATATCTGTATAATTGGGACAAACAAGTGAAAATCAGTAGCTTCAGACTTTATGCGATTCATTACAAACTAATAAAAATGCAGTATTCTCTTTATTAAAACTGTAGAATTTGCAAAAGTCAACCCCATTGATGTAACTGTTGTCCTTACACACTTTGCTTATATGTCGGCAATAATAATCTCAAACGTAAAATACAAAAAAGATAAAATACAGTACTGAATACCTATTTAAACAGTATACAAACTTGCAAACATAATCTTACAGAAAATCATTATACACAATAACCACTAAGTAGAAATAAATACTTTTTAAAAATAACATAGATATATTAATACATTATCAATTATTTAGGAAATATCCTACAAATCATTTCGAACCAGAGACAAACGTTGTTTCAAATATAACAGGCTGGTCAACAAGATTTCCTTTTTTCCTTTAATTACAGATTAACATCTTTCGAAAGCACTTGTTCTCAGCTTAATGATGTGAAGAACAAGCGGTCTCATCAAATCACTGTCCTTCAGAAAGGAAAAGTCGATTAATTTACTTTTTGAATTAGAAACAAAGAATACAGAAATAAATATGTTTATGAAACTTATGATTTATAATTAAACTTTTTAGGCCTAGATATCTTTTTAGATGTCCACCAAAGAATAGTATATTATCTTCCCATTACATGACCATTAGTAATTGCAGATTTTGTATAATAAATTTAAAATTACAGAATATGGGATCTTCTTCAATACTGTACTTTCCACATAGCATCATAGTGTAATGCGAGAGATTATCACTAGGACCTTCAATACAATGCCTTCCGTTGCTTTCTGTATTCTACTACTTTGATTTCTTGAAGAAGTTCTTCCGCTTATCGGTTCAGTTTCCCACTTCCTGGGCAAAACAGTGCCTTATACTCAGTACCATTCATCATCCCTTTGAGGAGAACGACGGCATATGTAATAGCAAAATCGATATATATATGATGAGTATTTCAGTCCCTTCTTTTGTCACCTGTTTTTATAAACAAGCAATTATTAATTTGTACAACCGTTGCCTCTTCTGTACCTTATGGAAGTGAGTGTCAGAATTTTCCCTTCACCAATTGTTGGATTTTAAAAGCATTATGTCAATTGTTCTTTCAGAGAAGAATTGGGCACATGAGGTCCAGAACACAAGACATTTGCTATAAGCCCAGCGCCTAATGGTGACGATGTACTTTCACTAGAACCTCCAAAGCATCAAACTTTACTACTACTGAAATTCAACATGAGGAGGAACAATGTGATGTTTCTATATTTGGTATATAATCCTTTATAATCTTTGTAATAATCGCCTTGACCTGTAACTACTTCAAAAGGGCCACTACTATGTCAATCACTAAAACTTTCAAGATAATATAGTAGCCTATAGTATGACAGAGAAATACCTTATATGCCATAAGCCCAGTGCCTAATGGTGAACAAGTACATATATTGCAACCTCCAAACCCTCACAATTTACTAGATGAATCTGAAAGTGGGATAGCCACTGAGATTCAACATGTGGAGCAAGGTGTTCCTATCTTTGGAATGGAATGGAATGCAAAGTTGGCGGGAGTTTATTACTCCCTACTTTATCGCAGAACCTGGACAGAGTCCCTTGCTGCTGGGTGATTCTATCGGGCGTGTTTTTGAGGTTTATTTATAGTTAGCGGGTCTAATTTTTTCAAGTTTTCTTTATTATTATTTAGTATTTTAAGACGGTTTTAATTGCATTCCAATCCGTTGTTCAACCAGCGTTATCGAACCCATTTCATGGGCCGAACGCGGAAGGCTAGGCTTATAAAGCCTGTCTCCTCCCGACGTAATTCCCCTTCAGACCGTCCACTGAAGTCCAGACCGTCCCCTTTTCCGGAGGAGTCGCAATTGCTGGGTTATTTTATCTTTCTTGTAAGTTTTGAAAAGGAGAGGTTGTGTAGAAGCTCTTCATCTGCTTCTGGTATGGCTGCCCTTCAGGACGCATCTCTGCTGGGCTCTGTTCCGGACTCCAGTCCGTGATGAGACGAGTGGTTGGTCTTCCTTCTTCTTCTTCTTCCTCTTCTTCTTCCGAAGACCTCTTCAGACCTGCACTTTCCTCCTATCTTTGGTGTACAATGCTCAAATCATCTGATAACAATAGCTGGATTAAACAAACACGTCCTTGCGATTTCAACAGCAAAAAAAGTCTAGCTTTTAGAATCTAGGATGTTAACTCTATTAGACCCAGAGCTGTACTAGTTTTGATGGTATTCCAACATTTATATAATCAATGCTCTGGCGGAATATGTTGCTACTGTACAGCAAGTGCTCTTTATCCTAATTTTATATGAAATTCATAAAAATGTAAATAAGTTATATTAAAGAATATAAGAAGAATAACACATGAAATTGCAGACAAAAATAAACACAACCACTTAAAAAGCAATAATTTTTAAGTAGAGAAACATTCTATTAACATGCACTACCGAACATAAAGTTTTTTTCATAATCTACGCTAGGTTTAAGAAAATAAAATTCAGTCGAAAATATTCAAAATGAAAAACGAACAACATTTTTGAGATTAGTGAATACCAAAATTCAGGCAAGAATTCATAGCGGACATATCTGTATAATTGGGACAAACAAGTGAAAATCAGTAGCTTCAGACTTTATGCGATTCATTACAAACTAATAAAAATGCAGTATTCTCTTTATTAAAACTGTAGAATTTGCAAAAGTCAACCCCATTGATGTAACTGTTGTCCTTACACACTTTGCTTATATGTCGGCAATAATAATCTCAAACGTAAAATACAAAAAAGATAAAATACAGTACTGAATACCTATTTAAACAGTATACAAACTTGCAAACATAATCTTACAGAAAATCATTATACACAATAACCACTAAGTAGAAATAAATACTTTTTAAAAATAACATAGATATATTAATACATTATCAATTATTTAGGAAATATCCTACAAATCATTTCGAACCAGAGACAAACCTTGTTTCAAATATAACAGGCTGGTCAACAAGATTTCCTTTTTTCCTTTAATTACAGATTAACATCTTTCGAAAGCACTTGTTCTCAGCTTAATGATGTGAAGAACAAGCGGTCTCATCAAATCACTGTCCTTCAGAAAGGAAAAGTCGATTAATTTACTTTTTGAATTAGAAACAAAGAATACAGAAATAAATATGTTTATGAAACTTATGATTTATAATTAAACTTTTTAGGCCTAGATATCTTTTTAGATGTCCACCAAAGAATAGTATATTATCTTCCCATTACATGACCATTAGTAATTGCAGATTTTGTATAATAAATTTAAAATTACAGAATATGGGATCTTCTTCAATACTGTACTTTCCACATAGCATCATAGTGTAATGCGAGAGATTATCACTAGGACCTTCAATACAATGCCTTCTGTTGCTTTCTGTATTCTACTACTTATGATTTCTTGAAGAAGTTCTTCCGCTTATGGGTTCAGTTTCCCACTTCCTGGGCAAAACAGTGCCTTATACTCAGTACCATTCATCATCCCTTTGAGGAGAACGACGGCATATGTAATAGCAAAATCGATATATATATGATGAGTATTTCAGTCCCTTCTTTTGTCACCTGTTTTTATAAACAAGCAATTATTAATTTGTACAACCGTAGCCTCTTCTGTACCTTATGGAAGTGAGTGTCAGAATTTTCCCTTCACCAATTGTTGGATTTTAAAAGCATTATGTCAATTGTTCTTTCAGAGAAGAATTGGGCACATGAGGTCCAGAACACAAGACATTTGCTATAAGCCCAGCGCCTAATGGTGACGATGTACTTTCACTAGAACCTCCAAAGCATCAAACTTTACTACTACTGAAATTCAACATGAGGAGGAACAATGTGATGTTTCTATATTTGGTATATAATCCTTTATAATCTTTGTAATAATCGCCTTGACCTGTAACTACTTCAAAAGGGCCACTACTATGTCAATCACTAAAACTTTCAAGATAATATAGTAGCCTATAGTATGACAGAGAAATACCTTATATGCCATAAGCCCAGTGCCTAATGGTGAACAAGTACATATATTGCAACCTCCAAACCCTCACAATTTACTAGATGAATCTGAAAGTGGGATAGCCACTGAGATTCAACATGTGGAGCAAGGTGTTCCTATCTTTGGAATGGAATGGAATGCAAAGTTGGCGGGAGTTTATTACTCCCTACTTTATCGCAGAACCTGGACAGAGTCCCTTGCTGCTGGGTGATTCTATCGGGCGTGTTTTTGAGGTTTATTTTTAGTTAGCGGGTCTAATTTTTTCAAGTTTTCTTTATTATTATTTAGTATTTTAAGACGGATTTAATTGCATTCCAATCCGTTGTTCAACCAGCGTTATCGAACCCATTTCATGGGCCGAACGCGGAAGGCTAGGCTTATAAAGCCTGTCTCCTCCCGACGTAATTCCCCTTCAGACCGTCCACTGAAGTCCAGACCGTCCCCTTTTCCGGAGGAGTCGCAATTGCTGGGTTATTTTATCTTTCTTGTAAGTTTTGAAAAGGAGAGGTTGTGTAGAAGCTCTTCATCTGCTTCTGGTATGGCTGCCCTTCAGGACGCATCTCTGCTGGGCTCTGTTCCGGACTCCAGTCCGTGATGAGACGAGTGGTTGGTCTTCCTTCTTCTTCTTCTCCCTCTTCTTCTTCCGAAGACCTCTTCAGACCTGCACTTTCCTCCTATCTTTGGTGTACAATGCTCAAATCATCTGATAACAATAGCTGGATTAAACAAACACGTCCTTGCGATTTCAACAGCAAAAAAAGTCTAGCTTTTAGAATCTAGGATGTTAACTCTATTAGATCCAGAGCTGTACTAGTTTTGATGGTATTCCAACATTTATATAATCAATGCTCTGGCGGAATATGTTGCTACTGTACAGCAAGTGCTCTTTATCCTAATTTTATATGAAATTCATAAAAATGTAAATAAGTTATATTAAAGAATATAAGAAGAATAACACATGAAATTGCAGACAAAAATAAACACAACCACTTAAAAAGCAATAATTTTTAAGTAGAGAAACATTCTATTAACATGCACTACCGAACATAAAGTTTTTTTCATAATCTACGCTAGGTTTAAGAAAATAAAATTCAGTCGAAAATATTCAAAATGAAAAACGAACAACATTTTTGAGATTAGTGAATACCAAAATTCAGGCAAGAATTCATAGCGGACATATCTGTATAATTGGGACAAACAAGTGAAAATCAGTAGCTTCAGACTTTATGCGATTCATTACAAACTAATAAAAATGCAGTATTCTCTTTATTAAAACTGTAGAATTTGCAAAAGTCAACCCCATTGATGTAACTGTTGTCCTTACACACTTTGCTTATATGTCGGCAATAATAATCTCAAACGTAAAATACAAAAAAGATAAAATACAGTACTGAATACCTATTTAAACAGTATACAAACTTGCAAACATAATCTTACAGAAAATCATTATACACAATAACCACTAAGTAGAAATAAATACTTTTTAAAAATAACATAGATATATTAATACATTATCAATTATTTAGGAAATATCCTACAAATCATTTCGAACCAGAGACAAACGTTGTTTCAAATATAACAGGCTGGTCAACAAGATTTCCTTTTTTCCTTTAATTACAGATTAACATCTTTCGAAAGCACTTGTTCTCAGCTTAATGATGTGAAGAACAAGCGGTCTCATCAAATCACTGTCCTTCAGAAAGGAAAAGTCGATTAATTTACTTTTTGAATTAGAAACAAAGAATACAGAAATAAATATGTTTATGAAACTTATGATTTATAATTAAACTTTTTAGGCCTAGATATCTTTTTAGATGTCCACCAAAGAATAGTATATTATCTTCCCATTACATGACCATTAGTAATTGCAGATTTTGTATAATAAATTTAAAATTACAGAATATGGGATCTTCTTCAATACTGTACTTTCCACATAGCATCATAGTGTAATGCGAGAGATTATCACTAGGACCTTCAATACAATGCCTTCCGTTGCTTTCTGTATTCTACTACTTTGATTTCTTGAAGAAGTTCTTCCGCTTATCGGTTCAGTTTCCCACTTCCTGGGCAAAACAGTGCCTTATACTCAGTACCATTCATCATCCCTTTGAGGAGAACGACGGCATATGTAATAGCAAAATCGATATATATATGATGAGTATTTCAGTCCCTTCTTTTGTCACCTGTTTTTATAAACAAGCAATTATTAATTTGTACAACCGTTGCCTCTTCTGTACCTTATGGAAGTGAGTGTCAGAATTTTCCCTTCACCAATTGTTGGATTTTAAAAGCATTATGTCAATTGTTCTTTCAGAGAAGAATTGGGCACATGAGGTCCAGAACACAAGACATTTGCTATAAGCCCAGCGCCTAATGGTGACGATGTACTTTCACTAGAACCTCCAAAGCATCAAACTTTACTACTACTGAAATTCAACATGAGGAGGAACAATGTGATGTTTCTATATTTGGTATATAATCCTTTATAATCTTTGTAATAATCGCCTTGACCTGTAACTACTTCAAAAGGGCCACTACTATGTCAATCACTAAAACTTTCAAGATAATATAGTAGCCTATAGTATGACAGAGAAATACCTTATATGCCATAAGCCCAGTGCCTAATGGTGAACAAGTACATATATTGCAACCTCCAAACCCTCACAATTTACTAGATGAATCTGAAAGTGGGATAGCCACTGAGATTCAACATGTGGAGCAAGGTGTTCCTATCTTTGGAATGGAATGGAATGCAAAGTTGGCGGGAGTTTATTACTCCCTACTTTATCGCAGAACCTGGACAGAGTCCCTTGCTGCTGGGTGATTCTATCGGGCGTGTTTTTGAGGTTTATTTATAGTTAGCGGGTCTAATTTTTTCAAGTTTTCTTTATTATTATTTAGTATTTTAAGACGGTTTTAATTGCATTCCAATCCGTTGTTCAACCAGCGTTATCGAACCCATTTCATGGGCCGAACGCGGAAGGCTAGGCTTATAAAGCCTGTCTCCTCCCGACGTAATTCCCCTTCAGACCGTCCACTGAAGTCCAGACCGTCCCCTTTTCCGGAGGAGTCGCAATTGCTGGGTTATTTTATCTTTCTTGTAAGTTTTGAAAAGGAGAGGTTGTGTAGAAGCTCTTCATCTGCTTCTGGTATGGCTGCCCTTCAGGACGCATCTCTGCTGGGCTCTGTTCCGGACTCCAGTCCGTGATGAGACGAGTGGTTGGTCTTCCTTCTTCTTCTTCTTCCTCTTCTTCTTCCGAAGACCTCTTCAGACCTGCACTTTCCTCCTATCTTTGGTGTACAATGCTCAAATCATCTGATAACAATAGCTGGATTAAACAAACACGTCCTTGCGATTTCAACAGCAAAAAAAGTCTAGCTTTTAGAATCTAGGATGTTAACTCTATTAGACCCAGAGCTGTACTAGTTTTGATGGTATTCCAACATTTATATAATCAATGCTCTGGCGGAATATGTTGCTACTGTACAGCAAGTGCTCTTTATCCTAATTTTATATGAAATTCATAAAAATGTAAATAAGTTATATTAAAGAATATAAGAAGAATAACACATGAAATTGCAGACAAAAATAAACACAACCACTTAAAAAGCAATAATTTTTAAGTAGAGAAACATTCTATTAACATGCACTACCGAACATAAAGTTTTTTTCATAATCTACGCTAGGTTTAAGAAAATAAAATTCAGTCGAAAATATTCAAAATGAAAAACGAACAACATTTTTGAGATTAGTGAATACCAAAATTCAGGCAAGAATTCATAGCGGACATATCTGTATAATTGGGACAAACAAGTGAAAATCAGTAGCTTCAGACTTTATGCGATTCATTACAAACTAATAAAAATGCAGTATTCTCTTTATTAAAACTGTAGAATTTGCAAAAGTCAACCCCATTGATGTAACTGTTGTCCTTACACACTTTGCTTATATGTCGGCAATAATAATCTCAAACGTAAAATACAAAAAAGATAAAATACAGTACTGAATACCTATTTAAACAGTATACAAACTTGCAAACATAATCTTACAGAAAATCATTATACACAATAACCACTAAGTAGAAATAAATACTTTTTAAAAATAACATAGATATATTAATACATTATCAATTATTTAGGAAATATCCTACAAATCATTTCGAACCAGAGACAAACCTTGTTTCAAATATAACAGGCTGGTCAACAAGATTTCCTTTTTTCCTTTAATTACAGATTAACATCTTTCGAAAGCACTTGTTCTCAGCTTAATGATGTGAAGAACAAGCGGTCTCATCAAATCACTGTCCTTCAGAAAGGAAAAGTCGATTAATTTACTTTTTGAATTAGAAACAAAGAATACAGAAATAAATATGTTTATGAAACTTATGATTTATAATTAAACTTTTTAGGCCTAGATATCTTTTTAGATGTCCACCAAAGAATAGTATATTATCTTCCCATTACATGACCATTAGTAATTGCAGATTTTGTATAATAAATTTAAAATTACAGAATATGGGATCTTCTTCAATACTGTACTTTCCACATAGCATCATAGTGTAATGCGAGAGATTATCACTAGGACCTTCAATACAATGCCTTCTGTTGCTTTCTGTATTCTACTACTTATGATTTCTTGAAGAAGTTCTTCCGCTTATGGGTTCAGTTTCCCACTTCCTGGGCAAAACAGTGCCTTATACTCAGTACCATTCATCATCCCTTTGAGGAGAACGACGGCATATGTAATAGCAAAATCGATATATATATGATGAGTATTTCAGTCCCTTCTTTTGTCACCTGTTTTTATAAACAAGCAATTATTAATTTGTACAACCGTAGCCTCTTCTGTACCTTATGGAAGTGAGTGTCAGAATTTTCCCTTCACCAATTGTTGGATTTTAAAAGCATTATGTCAATTGTTCTTTCAGAGAAGAATTGGGCACATGAGGTCCAGAACACAAGACATTTGCTATAAGCCCAGCGCCTAATGGTGACGATGTACTTTCACTAGAACCTCCAAAGCATCAAACTTTACTACTACTGAAATTCAACATGAGGAGGAACAATGTGATGTTTCTATATTTGGTATATAATCCTTTATAATCTTTGTAATAATCGCCTTGACCTGTAACTACTTCAAAAGGGCCACTACTATGTCAATCACTAAAACTTTCAAGATAATATAGTAGCCTATAGTATGACAGAGAAATACCTTATATGCCATAAGCCCAGTGCCTAATGGTGAACAAGTACATATATTGCAACCTCCAAACCCTCACAATTTACTAGATGAATCTGAAAGTGGGATAGCCACTGAGATTCAACATGTGGAGCAAGGTGTTCCTATCTTTGGAATGGAATGGAATGCAAAGTTGGCGGGAGTTTATTACTCCCTACTTTATCGCAGAACCTGGACAGAGTCCCTTGCTGCTGGGTGATTCTATCGGGCGTGTTTTTGAGGTTTATTTTTAGTTAGCGGGTCTAATTTTTTCAAGTTTTCTTTATTATTATTTAGTATTTTAAGACGGATTTAATTGCATTCCAATCCGTTGTTCAACCAGCGTTATCGAACCCATTTCATGGGCCGAACGCGGAAGGCTAGGCTTATAAAGCCTGTCTCCTCCCGACGTAATTCCCCTTCAGACCGTCCACTGAAGTCCAGACCGTCCCCTTTTCCGGAGGAGTCGCAATTGCTGGGTTATTTTATCTTTCTTGTAAGTTTTGAAAAGGAGAGGTTGTGTAGAAGCTCTTCATCTGCTTCTGGTATGGCTGCCCTTCAGGACGCATCTCTGCTGGGCTCTGTTCCGGACTCCAGTCCGTGATGAGACGAGTGGTTGGTCTTCCTTCTTCTTCTTCTTCCTCTTCTTCTTCCGAAGACCTCTTCAGACCTGCACTTTCCTCCTATCTTTGGTGTACAATGCTCAAATCATCTGATAACAATAGCTGGATTAAACAAACACGTCCTTGCGATTTCAACAGCAAAAAAAGTCTAGCTTTTAGAATCTAGGATGTTAACTCTATTAGATCCAGAGCTGTACTAGTTTTGATGGTATTCCAACATTTATATAATCAATGCTCTGGCGGAATATGTTGCTACTGTACAGCAAGTGCTCTTTATCCTAATTTTATATGAAATTCATAAAAATGTAAATAAGTTATATTAAAGAATATAAGAAGAATAACACATGAAATTGCAGACAAAAATAAACACAACCACTTAAAAAGCAATAATTTTTAAGTAGAGAAACATTCTATTAACATGCACTACCGAACATAAAGTTTTTTTCATAATCTACGCTAGGTTTAAGAAAATAAAATTCAGTCGAAAATATTCAAAATGAAAAACGAACAACATTTTTGAGATTAGTGAATACCAAAATTCAGGCAAGAATTCATAGCGGACATATCTGTATAATTGGGACAAACAAGTGAAAATCAGTAGCTTCAGACTTTATGCGATTCATTACAAACTAATAAAAATGCAGTATTCTCTTTATTAAAACTGTAGAATTTGCAAAAGTCAACCCCATTGATGTAACTGTTGTCCTTACACACTTTGCTTATATGTCGGCAATAATAATCTCAAACGTAAAATACAAAAAAGATAAAATACAGTACTGAATACCTATTTAAACAGTATACAAACTTGCAAACATAATCTTACAGAAAATCATTATACACAATAACCACTAAGTAGAAATAAATACTTTTTAAAAATAACATAGATATATTAATACATTATCAATTATTTAGGAAATATCCTACAAATCATTTCGAACCAGAGACAAACCTTGTTTCAAATATAACAGGCTGGTCAACAAGATTTCCTTTTTTCCTTTAATTACAGATTAACATCTTTCGAAAGCACTTGTTCTCAGCTTAATGATGTGAAGAACAAGCGGTCTCATCAAATCACTGTCCTTCAGAAAGGAAAAGTCGATTAATTTACTTTTTGAATTAGAAACAAAGAATACAGAAATAAATATGTTTATGAAACTTATGATTTATAATTAAACTTTTTAGGCCTAGATATCTTTTTAGATGTCCACCAAAGAATAGTATATTATCTTCCCATTACATGACCATTAGTAATTGCAGATTTTGTATAATAAATTTAAAATTACAGAATATGGGATCTTCTTCAATACTGTACTTTCCACATAGCATCATAGTGTAATGCGAGAGATTATCACTAGGACCTTCAATACAATGCCTTCTGTTGCTTTCTGTATTCTACTACTTATGATTTCTTGAAGAAGTTCTTCCGCTTATGGGTTCAGTTTCCCACTTCCTGGGCAAAACAGTGCCTTATACTCAGTACCATTCATCATCCCTTTGAGGAGAACGACGGCATATGTAATAGCAAAATCGATATATATATGATGAGTATTTCAGTCCCTTCTTTTGTCACCTGTTTTTATAAACAAGCAATTATTAATTTGTACAACCGTAGCCTCTTCTGTACCTTATGGAAGTGAGTGTCAGAATTTTCCCTTCACCAATTGTTGGATTTTAAAAGCATTATGTCAATTGTTCTTTCAGAGAAGAATTGGGCACATGAGGTCCAGAACACAAGACATTTGCTATAAGCCCAGCGCCTAATGGTGACGATGTACTTTCACTAGAACCTCCAAAGCATCAAACTTTACTACTACTGAAATTCAACATGAGGAGGAACAATGTGATGTTTCTATATTTGGTATATAATCCTTTATAATCTTTGTAATAATCGCCTTGACCTGTAACTACTTCAAAAGGGCCACTACTATGTCAATCACTAAAACTTTCAAGATAATATAGTAGCCTATAGTATGACAGAGAAATACCTTATATGCCATAAGCCCAGTGCCTAATGGTGAACAAGTACATATATTGCAACCTCCAAACCCTCACAATTTACTAGATGAATCTGAAAGTGGGATAGCCACTGAGATTCAACATGTGGAGCAAGGTGTTCCTATCTTTGGAATGGAATGGAATGCAAAGTTGGCGGGAGTTTATTACTCCCTACTTTATCGCAGAACCTGGACAGAGTCCCTTGCTGCTGGGTGATTCTATCGGGCGTGTTTTTGAGGTTTATTTTTAGTTAGCGGGTCTAATTTTTTCAAGTTTTCTTTATTATTATTTAGTATTTTAAGACGGATTTAATTGCATTCCAATCCGTTGTTCAACCAGCGTTATCGAACCCATTTCATGGGCCGAACGCGGAAGGCTAGGCTTATAAAGCCTGTCTCCTCCCGACGTAATTCCCCTTCAGACCGTCCACTGAAGTCCAGACCGTCCCCTTTTCCGGAGGAGTCGCAATTGCTGGGTTATTTTATCTTTCTTGTAAGTTTTGAAAAGGAGAGGTTGTGTAGAAGCTCTTCATCTGCTTCTGGTATGGCTGCCCTTCAGGACGCATCTCTGCTGGGCTCTGTTCCGGACTCCAGTCCGTGATGAGACGAGTGGTTGGTCTTCCTTCTTCTTCTTCTTCCTCTTCTTCTTCCGAAGACCTCTTCAGACCTGCACTTTCCTCCTATCTTTGGTGTACAATGCTCAAATCATCTGATAACAATAGCTGGATTAAACAAACACGTCCTTGCGATTTCAACAGCAAAAAAAGTCTAGCTTTTAGAATCTAGGATGTTAACTCTATTAGATCCAGAGCTGTACTAGTTTTGATGGTATTCCAACATTTATATAATCAATGCTCTGGCGGAATATGTTGCTACTGTACAGCAAGTGCTCTTTATTGTAAATTTTGTGTTTACCAGTTATTGGAAGGACTGCTAATTAAAAAAAAATCATAGTTCTATATTTTATCAACATTTTTACTTTGAAACTTTTATTATAATTCATGGATCAAAGTTCCAAAAACACAAAAGCATATAAAATGTAAAACACATCATAGATTGATATTTATACTTTATAACAAATAAAATATAAAAATTAAAATAAAAAAAAGGAAAACATTTATTGTACTACAACAAAATTATTTAATGAAGAAGGGTATCCCCTTAAAGGTAAATAAGTTTGGCTTAATTTTCCAAATAATACATGCAATGTGATCAAATGTTTTACAAATTAATAACTAATATCAAATTAAGAATTTTTATAATTGTAATGTACATTTCATTAAATAAATTTTATGATGATGTTTTACTTTTATAACTTGTTATAGATTTTATGATTTTTTTTCAAATTTGAACTTTAAAATTGTCATATTCAACTTCATACAATTTGCTTTCAAATGCTTCTTCAGTACTGAAATTAAAAAAAAAAATGATTTTAATAACAATATACAAACAATTAAAACCTTTTTACGTAAATACCAAATATTAAGTAGTGTTCTATGTCATCAGAAATTGTCCTGTAACCAGCTTGGCATTGCATCACATGAATTTAAAAGTAAACTGAAATAACAATTTGAATATTTGAAATAATGAACTGAAAACAGATGACTCTTCGCATCACACATATTACTTTATGTGTATTGCTGGTAATTAATAAATAACTATCTTGTATTCATATAAATCGTAATAATTTTTGTGATTGCATTCGTAAATTAATTACTACTAAATCTCCAAAAAGGAATATTACTCATTTTTTAAATAAACTCTATATTGGTAGTGAGAGCACTAAATCTCACATACTTACTCAAAAAAGGAACTTACTGACCTAGAAAGGTTTCAAAAGAGGCACTACCACGTCAATCATCAAAGATAATATAGTAGCCTATACTGTGATAGAAATTCTTTATATTGAATATATTAGAAAACCATCACAATCCCTAACCCGCTATATTACGACTACCTCAGTTTACTAAGTAAACTTTTCTTTTATGCGAGTGGGCTTACACCTCATTCCTCCTCTATTTCGATCCTAATTATGACCTTACATTACGTTACTCATTGTAATATATCTGTCGCATAAAAACAGGAAGTTTTTACCATACCTTCCTACAGATGACTGTACTATTATTCCAACTATGGAATAAATTAACGAATAAGAAGGTTGTATTAGAATAACTTTAAAAAAAACACAAATTAAAAAATACTGTCGTCAGTTGTAATCTAGGTGAGAACAACACCAGTAGTAATCAATGAAAATCACCTTTTTATTGCCACCCATCGTCGACAAAAAAAAAAAAAATAAAAGTTAGAAATAAAAGTACTTTTTTCAATTATGTTTTACAGGTGGCAATAAAAACGTACTTTTTTCAATTATGTTTTCTATTATTCAGTGAAATAATTTCTAACCTTTCCTTGTCCATAATGGAAAGGATTACTACATTCTGATTTTCCAACCCAGAACACATTTATATTAGTTATGGGTTTATTTTTTTTAAATAACATGTCTGTGAATTTATTATAATCGATCTCATAAGAGAAGAGATAAGTATGAAGCAAAGAATAGCAATTATTATTACTAGAGTACTTTTGTAAATAATAATCTATTGTAACCATAAGTTTATTTCATTACTAAACAAACTTTTATCATACAGCTAAAAAATTACAACGTGCCATCTTATTATAAAACAAAGTGCAATTTCACTAACCTTTTCTTCCCCAAATTAAACACTTGATTTTTCACCGATAAATTTTAATTTAAATTTCCTTCACAAAGTAGAATAATTTATAAAATGTCTTATGCCCACGTTGCTTAAATAATATTGTTAAAAATTTTGATGCCTGTAAAACACAAAGAATAGTTAAATTAGAATGATTGAATGTTAAAAATAAAATAATCTAGAGTGTTAAATTAAGCATGCAAATTAATCCAGACAAGGAAGTTATTCAATAATAGTTCCAAATGAAATCATACTTGTACAATCTGTGAATATCTAATATAATTAGTATGTTTATCTTTATTCTTAATCACTCAACGTACACGATTTGGCATCCATGCAACAAGTGTACTAAACGTTTTTTTTTCATTTCTCCATCATGACACCATACCAATATTATGGATTGATGACGTCAGTTTTTGTGTACGGGTTTTTGTGCCTCAACTTTTTAATAACAACACAATGCTTGTGATGTTTGTCGTTTGTTATAGTTTGTCCTACATTCATAGTACTACATTTGATAATTGCAAGAATAACTAGTAAAACCATAAGAATTTTTCATCAAGTTAACTGTAAAACTTAAATTTGTCACCTTAATGAAAATTTCATAATATT
Source organism: Lycorma delicatula (assembly GCF_047948215.1). Lineage (NCBI taxonomy): Eukaryota > Metazoa > Arthropoda > Insecta > Hemiptera > Fulgoridae > Lycorma > Lycorma delicatula. Next base: position 251,151,181 of record NC_134455.1, read on the forward strand.
CAACATATATTTCTCGACTTATGGGTGGAAAATTAAAAAAAAAAAATTAAATCGTACAGATAAACAGATTAAATTTTAAAAACCGATATAAACAGAGTACTGCGAATTAGGGGCGGTTTTGAACATTTCACCTCTCGTTTTTACGTAAACTATCATTATATATAATATATCATAGATAAAGAAAGAAAAAAAAAGAAAATGCAAAGTTTCACATACCTTTATACTTTTAATAAATATTTATTTCAAATTGTGTCCATTCACGAAAAATTTTGAAGGCTGTAAAATAGAAAGAAAATGAACATAATTAGACAAAAAAGAATATACCTAAAATTTAGAATAAGAATTACACCGTTTATAGTTTAATCTAATATTTGTTATTTCAATACATGAAACTTGTGGAGAAATTTATCACCTAAAAAATTTGAAATAATACTTAAGGAAGAATATGGCTTTTTTTATCATTAATTATTACTATTCAGGCAGGCAATATGATTGCTTTATATTTTTCACGTATACCAAACTGAAGATTAGTATTTGGCTCCACCTTCTAGTGAAGATGATTTAATAACCACCTCCTCATGTGAATGACATATTATCATTAAATTGAATTAAAAATTTTGTTCATAAGCGAAAACCACTTAAGACAGGTCACAGCACTTAACCCTAATAATTTACAGTTTTTTTCTAGTTTGTGATAGCAGAAGACATATGATATATGCTTTAATAGCTACATCATCAAATTAAAAATAATGTAGAATAGTAATTTCTATAGAAGTAGTTATTGCAGGATTATAGTGTAAAGTCATCATATTTATTATCATTTCAGATTCAACACATTTTTCAATTCACCTATCTGGTGATAGTCCACTATTCCTATTGGATAATAACCGCCACTGGAATACTTTACTGATATGTTCTGCGGTATTGCCTTGTAAATTTAAACAAGCATAATGAAAGAATGAGAATAACATGTTAGAGTTATATATATGATTATATGATTAAACAAAGTTACGAAAAACAAAATAAACATCTAAAGTAAATAAGCTTTTGTACTGGCATGTACAAGGTTAGAAGCATCATGTACGCCCAGACCTTCAGAGAACAATAAAATTATACTTATACTCATTGAAATTTACTTATTCTTAATTATATTAATAATTTTCCTCATAATATGATATTATTTAAATATTATTAGCTTACCGTTTTTGGAAGTAAGCTAAGTATAAACTAACTTCCGCCTTTTTACCCAGCAGTTTACCTCCTTGCATGCAAGGCAGGTACCCACTGGATAAATTAATGGACGTGGACGTGGTAGACTCGGAGGTGCTTGGGGTTGTGATGCACGGCGACGTTTCGTTCTGCAAATAATACACATGAATTAAGGAATACACATTACTAAGAAATTACAGAATCTTATTAGATGGTCATAAAATTACAATTACTTATTTTGTAATTAAATATTTACATACCGCCACCACTGTGCTGCTATATAAACAGCAAAGAGAGATGCCAATATTAGTTTGCCTTTCATTTTATCAGTTATCAGTTATATTATTTATACTATTTATAATAGCTTAAATCGTCTGAATGTGTTTTTACTGTTAGTCACAGTATTAAAATAATAAATAAGAAAAAATATTGTTGCCATGGAAAACCGAAAACTTCTTTTATTTACCATAGTTACCTACCCGCAACACTGCACTTTATGTTTTTAAATTATATTTTATTTTTTCTTTAGTTACAAATAATTTTAAAGTACGATCAAATATTTAACTGCATGCTACCAGTAAACATCGCTGTACCTTTACTTTATATATGGAACTTTATATATTTATACATGGAATAAAGGTAGCTGACCCACTCGGCACAAAGAAGAAGAATAAATTTGAGGGAATGTGCTGGGAAGAGTAAGACGAGAATCAATCAACAGGTCTACAGGTCATCAATCAATCTAACAATCATTTTATAAGATATCCTAATTTTATATGAAATTCATAAAAATGTAAATAAGTTATATTAAAGAATATAAGAAGAATAACACATGAAATTGCAGACAAAAATAAACACAACCACTTAAAAAGCAATAATTTTTAAGTAGAGAAACATTCTATTAACATGCACTACCGAACATAAAGTTTTTTTCATAATCTACGCTAGGTTTAAGAAAATAAAATTCAGTCGAAAATATTCAAAATGAAAAACGAACAACATTTTTGAGATTAGTGAATACCAAAATTCAGGCAAGAATTCATAGCGGACATATCTGTATAATTGGGACAAACAAGTGAAAATCAGTAGCTTCAGACTTTATGCGATTCATTACAAACTAATAAAAATGCAGTATTCTCTTTATTAAAACTGTAGAATTTGCAAAAGTCAACCCCATTGATGTAACTGTTGTCCTTACACACTTTGCTTATATGTCGGCAATAATAATCTCAAACGTAAAATACAAAAAAGATAAAATACAGTACTGAATACCTATTTAAACAGTATACAAACTTGCAAACATAATCATACAGAAAATCATTATACACAATAACCACTAAGTAGAAATAAATACTTTTTAAAAATAACATAGATATATTAATACATTATCAATTATTATGGAAATATCCTACAAATCATTTCGAACCAGAGACAAACGTTGTTTCAAATATAACAGGCTGGTCAACAAGATTTCCTTTTTTCCTTTAATTACAGATTAACATCTTTCGAAAGCACTTGTTCTCAGCTTAATGATGTGAAGAACAAGCGGCCTCATCAAATCACTGTCCTTCAGAAAGGAAAAGTCGATTAATTTACTTTTTGAATTAGAAACAAAGAATACAGAAATAAATATGTTTATGAAACTTATGATTTATAATTAAACTTTTTAGGCCTAGATATCTTTTTAGATGTCCACCAAAGAATAGTATATTATCTTCCCATTACATGACCATTAGTAATTGCAGATTTTGTATAATAAATTTAAAATTACAGAATATGGGATCTTCTTCAATACTGTACTTTCCACATAGCATCATAGTGTAATGCGAGAGATTATCACTAGGACCTTCAATACAATGCCTTCCGTTGCTTTCTGTATTCTACTACTTATGATTTCTTGAAGAAGTTCTTCCGCTTATGGGTTCAGTTTCCCACTTCCTGGGCAAAACAGTGCCTTATACTCAGTACCATTCATCATCCCTTTGAGGAGAACGACGGCATATGTAATAGCAAAATCGATATATATATGATGAGTATTTCAGTCCCTTCTTTTGTCACCTGTTTTTATAAACAAGCAATTATTAATTTGTACAACCGTTGCCTCTTCTGTACCTTATGGAAGTGAGTGTCAGAATTTTCCCTTCACCAATTGTTGGATTTTAAAAGCATTATGTCAATTGTTCTTTCAGAGAAGAATTGGGCACATGAGGTCCAGAACACAAGACATTTGCTATAAGCCCAGCGCCTAATGGTGACGATGTACTTTCACTAGAACCTCCAAAGCATCAAACTTTACTACTACTGAAATTCAACATGAGGAGGAACAATGTGATGTTTCTATATTTGGTATATAATCCTTTATAATCTTTGTAATAATCGCCTTGACCTGTAACTACTTCAAAAGGGCCACTACTATGTCAATCACTAAAACTTTCAAGATAATATAGTAGCCTATAGTATGACAGAGAAATACCTTATATGCCATAAGCCCAGTGCCTAATGGTGAACAAGTACATATATTGCAACCTCCAAACCCTCACAATTTACTAGATGAATCTGAAAGTGGGATAGCCACTGAGATTCAACATGTGGAGCAAGGTGTTCCTATCTTTGGAATGGAATGGAATGCAAAGTTGGCGGGAGTTTATTACACCCTACTTTATCGCAGAACCTGGACAGAGTCCCTTGCTGCTGGGTGATTCTATCGGGCGTGTTTTTGAGGTTTATTTTTAGTTAGCGGGTCTAATTTTTTCAAGTTTTCTTTATTATTATTTAGTATTTTAAGACGGATTTAATTGCATTCCAATCCGTTGTTCAACCAGCGTTATCGAACCCATTTCATGGGCCGAACGCGGAAGGCTAGGCTTATAAAGCCTGTCTCCTCCCGACGTAATTCCCCTTCAGACCGTCCACTGAAGTCCAGACCGTCCCCTTTTCCGGAGGAGTCGCAATTGCTGGGTTATTTTATCTTTCTTGTAAGTTTTGAAAAGGAGAGGTTGTGTAGAAGCTCTTCATCTGCTTCTGGTATGGCTGCCCTTCAGGACGCATCTCTGCTGGGCTCTGTTCCGGACTCCAGTCCGTGATGAGACGAGTGGTTGGTCTTCCTTCTTCTTCTTCTCCCTCTTCTTCTTCCGAAGACCTCTTCAGACCTGCACTTTCCTCCTATCTTTGGTGTACAATGCTCAAATCATCTGATAACAATAGCTGGATTAAACAAACACGTCCTTGCGATTTCAACAGCAAAAAAAGTCTAGCTTTTAGAATCTAGGATGTTAACTCTATTAGATCCAGAGCTGTACTAGTTTTGATGGTATTCCAACATTTATATAATCAATGCTCTGGCGGAATATGTTGCTACTGTACAGCAAGTGCTCTTTATCCTAATTTTATATGAAATTCATAAAAATATAAATAAGTTATATTAAAGAATATAAGAAGAATAACACATGAAATTGCAGACAAAAATAAACACAACCACTTAAAAAGCAATAATTTTTAAGTAGAGAAACATTCTATTAACATGCACTACCGAACATAAAGTTTTTTTCATAATCTACGCTAGGTTTAAGAAAATAAAATTCAGTCGAAAATATTCAAAATGAAAAACGAACAACATTTTTGAGATTAGTGAATACCAAAATTCAGGCAAGAATTCATAGCGGACATATCTGTATAATTGGGACAAACAAGTGAAAATCAGTAGCTTCAGACTTTATGCGATTCATTACAAACTAATAAAAATGCAGTATTCTCTTTATTAAAACTGTAGAATTTGCAAAAGTCAACCCCATTGATGTAACTGTTGTCCTTACACACTTTGCTTATATGTCGGCAATAATAATCACAAACGTAAAATACAAAAAAGATAAAATACAGTACTGAATACCTATTTAAACAGTATACAAACTTGCAAACATAATCTTACAGAAAATCATTATACACAATAACCACTAAGTAGAAATAAATACTTTTTAAAAATAACATAGATATATTAATACATTATCAATTATTTAGGAAATATCCTACAAATCATTTCGAACCAGAGACAAACGTTGTTTCAAATATAACAGGCTGGTCAACAAGATTTCCTTTTTTCCTTTAATTACAGATTAACATCTTTCGAAAGCACTTGTTCTCAGCTTAATGATGTGAAGAACAAGCGGTCTCATCAAATCACTGTCCTTCAGAAAGGAAAAGTCGATTAATTTACTTTTTGAATTAGAAACAAAGAATACAGAAATAAATATGTTTATGAAACTTTTGATTTATAATTAAACTTTTTAGGCCTAGATATCTTTTTAGATGTCCACCAAAGAATAGTATATTATCTTCCCATTACATGACCATTAGTAATTGCAGATTTTGTATAATAAATTTAAAATTACAGAATATGGGATCTTCTTCAATACTGTACTTTCCACATAGCATCATAGTGTAATGCGAGAGATTATCACTAGGACCTTCAATACAATGCCTTCCGTTGCTTTCTGTATTCTACTACTTTGATTTCTTGAAGAAGTTCTTCCGCTTATCGGTTCAGTTTCCCACTTCCTGGGCAAAACAGTGCCTTATACTCAGTACCATTCATCATCCCTTTGAGGAGAACGACGGCATATGTAATAGCAAAATCGATATATATATGATGAGTATTTCAGTCCCTTCTTTTGTCACCTGTTTTTATAAACAAGCAATTATTAATTTGTACAACCGTTGCCTCTTCTGTACCTTATGGAAGTGAGTGTCAGAATTTTCCCTTCACCAATTGTTGGATTTTAAAAGCATTATGTCAATTGTTCTTTCAGAGAAGAATTGGGCACATGAGGTCCAGAACACAAGACATTTGCTATAAGCCCAGCGCCTAATGGTGACGATGTACTTTCACTAGAACCTCCAAAGCATCAAACTTTACTACTACTGAAATTCAACATGAGGAGGAACAATGTGATGTTTCTATATTTGGTATATAATCCTTTATAATCTTTGTAATAATCGCCTTGACCTGTAACTACTTCAAAAGGGCCACTACTATGTCAATCACTAAAACTTTCAAGATAATATAGTAGCCTATAGTATGACAGAGAAATACCTTATATGCCATAAGCCCAGTGCCTAATGGTGAACAAGTACATATATTGCAACCTCCAAACCCTCACAATTTACTAGATGAATCTGAAAGTGGGATAGCCACTGAGATTCAACATGTGGAGCAAGGTGTTCCTATCTTTGGAATGGAATGGAATGCAAAGTTGGCGGGAGTTTATTACTCCCTACTTTATCGCAGAACCTGGACAGAGTCCCTTGCTGCTGGGTGATTCTATCGGGCGTGTTTTTGAGGTTTATTTATAGTTAGCGGGTCTAATTTTTTCAAGTTTTCTTTATTATTATTTAGTATTTTAAGACGGATTTAATTGCATTCCAATCCGTTGTTCAACCAGCGTTATCGAACCCATTTCATGGGCCGAACGCGGAAGGCTAGGCTTATAAAGCCTGTCTCCTCCCGACGTAATTCCCCTTCAGACCGTCCACTGAAGTCCAGACCGTCCCCTTTTCCGGAGGAGTCGCAATTGCTGGGTTATTTTATCTTTCTTGTAAGTTTTGAAAAGGAGAGGTTGTGTAGAAGCTCTTCATCTGCTTCTGGTATGGCTGCCCTTCAGGACGCATCTCTGCTGGGCTCTGTTCCGGACTCCAGTCCGTGATGAGACGAGTGGTTGGTCTTCCTTCTTCTTCTTCTCCCTCTTCTTCTTCCGAAGACCTCTTCAGACCTGCACTTTCCTCCTATCTTTGGTGTACAATGCTCAAATCATCTGATAACAATAGCTGGATTAAACAAACACGTCCTTGCGATTTCAACAGCAAAAAAAGTCTAGCTTTTAGAATCTAGGATGTTAACTCTATTAGATCCAGAGCTGTACTAGTTTTGATGGTATTCCAACATTTATATAATCAATGCTCTGGCGGAATATGTTGCTACTGTACAGCAAGTGCTCTTTATCCTAATTTTATATGAAATTCATAAAAATGTAAATAAGTTATATTAAAGAATATAAGAAGAATAACACATGAAATTGCAGACAAAAATAAACACAACCACTTAAAAAGCAATAATTTTTAAGTAGAGAAACATTCTATTAACATGCACTACCGAACATAAAGTTTTTTTCATAATCTACGCTAGGTTTAAGAAAATAAAATTCAGTCGAAAATATTCAAAATGAAAAACGAACAACATTTTTGAGATTAGTGAATACCAAAATTCAGGCAAGAATTCATAGCGGACATATCTGTATAATTGGGACAAACAAGTGAAAATCAGTAGCTTCAGACTTTATGCGATTCATTACAAACTAATAAAAATGCAGTATTCTCTTTATTAAAACTGTAGAATTTGCAAAAGTCAACCCCATTGATGTAACTGTTGTCCTTACACACTTTGCTTATATGTCGGCAATAATAATCACAAACGTAAAATACAAAAAAGATAAAATACAGTACTGAATACCTATTTAAACAGTATACAAACTTGCAAACATAATCTTACAGAAAATCATTATACACAATAACCACTAAGTAGAAATAAATACTTTTTAAAAATAACATAGATATATTAATACATTATCAATTATTTAGGAAATATCCTACAAATCATTTCGAACCAGAGACAAACGTTGTTTCAAATATAACAGGCTGGTCAACAAGATTTCCTTTTTTCCTTTAATTACAGATTAACATCTTTCAAAAGCACTTGTTCTCAGCTTAATGATGTGAAGAACAAGCGGTCTCATCAAATCACTGTCCTTCAGAAAGGAAAAGTCGATTAATTTACTTTTTGAATTAGAAACAAAGAATACAGAAATAAATATGTTTATGAAACTTATGATTTATAATTAAACTTTTTAGGCCTAGATATCTTTTTAGATGTCCACCAAAGAATAGTATATTATCTTCCCATTACATGACCATTAGTAATTGCAGATTTTGTATAATAAATTTAAAATTACAGAATATGGGATCTTCTTCAATACTGTACTTTCCACATAGCATCATAGTGTAATGCGAGAGATTATCACTAGGACCTTCAATACAATGCCTTCCGTTGCTTTCTGTATTCTACTACTTTGATTTCTTGAAGAAGTTCTTCCGCTTATCGGTTCAGTTTCCCACTTCCTGGGCAAAACAGTGCCTTATACTCAGTACCATTCATCATCCCTTTGAGGAGAACGACGGCATATGTAATAGCAAAATCGATATATATATGATGAGTATTTCAGTCCCTTCTTTTGTCACCTGTTTTTATAAACAAGCAATTATTAATTTGTACAACCGTTGCCTCTTCTGTACCTTATGGAAGTGAGTGTCAGAATTTTCCCTTCACCAATTGTTGGATTTTAAAAGCATTATGTCAATTGTTCTTTCAGAGAAGAATTGGGCACATGAGGTCCAGAACACAAGACATTTGCTATAAGCCCAGCGCCTAATGGTGACGATGTACTTTCACTAGAACCTCCAAAGCATCAAACTTTACTACTACTGAAATTCAACATGAGGAGGAACAATGTGATGTTTCTATATTTGGTATATAATCCTTTATAATCTTTGTAATAATCGCCTTGACCTGTAACTACTTCAAAAGGGCCACTACTATGTCAATCACTAAAACTTTCAAGATAATATAGTAGCCTATAGTATGACAGAGAAATACCTTATATGCCATAAGCCCAGTGCCTAATGGTGAACAAGTACATATATTGCAACCTCCAAACCCTCACAATTTACTAGATGAATCTGAAAGTGGGATAGCCACTGAGATTCAACATGTGGAGCAAGGTGTTCCTATCTTTGGAATGGAATGGAATGCAAAGTTGGCGGGAGTTTATTACTCCCTACTTTATCGCAGAACCTGGACAGAGTCCCTTGCTGCTGGGTGATTCTATCGGGCGTGTTTTTGAGGTTTATTTTTAGTTAGCGGGTCTAATTTTTTCAAGTTTTCTTTATTATTATTTAGTATTTTAAGACGGATTTAATTGCATTCCAATCCGTTGTTCAACCAGCGTTATCGAACCCATTTCATGGGCCGAACGCGGAAGGCTAGGCTTATAAAGCCTGTCTCCTCCCGACGTAATTCCCCTTCAGACCGTCCACTGAAGTCCAGACCGTCCCCTTTTCCGGAGGAGTCGCAATTGCTGGGTTATTTTATCTTTCTTGTAAGTTTTGAAAAGGAGAGGTTGTGTAGAAGCTCTTCATCTGCTTCTGGTATGGCTGCCCTTCAGGACGCATCTCTGCTGGGCTCTGTTCCGGACTCCAGTCCGTGATGAGACGAGTGGTTGGTCTTCCTTCTTCTTCTTCTCCCTCTTCTTCTTCCGAAGACCTCTTCAGACCTGCACTTTCCTCCTATCTTTGGTGTACAATGCTCAAATCATCTGATAACAATAGCTGGATTAAACAAACACGTCCTTGCGATTTCAACAGCAAAAAAAGTCTAGCTTTTAGAATCTAGGATGTTGACTCTATTAGATCCAGAGCTGTACTAGTTTTGATGGTATTCCAACATTTATATAATCAATGCTCTGGCGGAATATGTTGCTACTGTACAGCAAGTGCTCTTTATCCTAATTTTATATGAAATTCATAAAAATGTAAATAAGTTATATTAAAGAATATAAGAAGAATAACACATGAAATTGCAGACAAAAATAAACACAACCACTTAAAAAGCAATAATTTTTAAGTAGAGAAACATTCTATTAACATGCACTACCGAACATAAAGTTTTTTTCATAATCTACGCTAGGTTTAAGAAAATAAAATTCAGTCGAAAATATTCAAAATGAAAAACGAACAACATTTTTGAGATTAGTGAATACCAAAATTCAGGCAAGAATTCATAGCGGACATATCTGTATAATTGGGACAAACAAGTGAAAATCAGTAGCTTCAGACTTTATGCGATTCATTACAAACTAATAAAAATGCAGTATTCTCTTTATTAAAACTGTAGAATTTGCAAAAGTCAACCCCATTGATGTAACTGTTGTCCTTACACACTTTGCTTATATGTCGGCAATAATAATCTCAAACGTAAAATACAAAAAAGATAAAATACAGTACTGAATACCTATTTAAACAGTATACAAACTTGCAAACATAATCTTACAGAAAATCATTATACACAATAACCACTAAGTAGAAATAAATACTTTTTAAAAATAACATAGATATATTAATACATTATCAATTATTTAGGAAATATCCTACAAATCATTTCGAACCAGAGACAAACCTTGTTTCAAATATAACAGGCTGGTCAACAAGATTTCCTTTTTTCCTTTAATTACAGATTAACATCTTTCGAAAGCACTTGTTCTCAGCTTAATGATGTGAAGAACAAGCGGTCTCATCAAATCACTGTCCTTCAGAAAGGAAAAGTCGATTAATTTACTTTTTGAATTAGAAACAAAGAATACAGAAATAAATATGTTTATGAAACTTATGATTTATAATTAAACTTTTTAGGCCTAGATATCTTTTTAGATGTCCACCAAAGAATAGTATATTATCTTCCCATTACATGACCATTAGTAATTGCAGATTTTGTATAATAAATTTAAAATTACAGAATATGGGATCTTCTTCAATACTGTACTTTCCACATAGCATCATAGTGTAATGCGAGAGATTATCACTAGGACCTTCAATACAATGCCTTCCGTTGCTTTCTGTATTCTACTACTTTGATTTCTTGAAGAAGTTCTTCCGCTTATCGGTTCAGTTTCCCACTTCCTGGGCAAAACAGTGCCTTATACTCAGTACCATTCATCATCCCTTTGAGGAGAACGACGGCATATGTAATAGCAAAATCGATATATATATGATGAGTATTTCAGTCCCTTCTTTTGTCACCTGTTTTTATAAACAAGCAATTATTAATTTGTACAACCGTTGCCTCTTCTGTACCTTATGGAAGTGAGTGTCAGAATTTTCCCTTCACCAATTGTTGGATTTTAAAAGCATTATGTCAATTGTTCTTTCAGAGAAGAATTGGGCACATGAGGTCCAGAACACAAGACATTTGCTATAAGCCCAGCGCCTAATGGTGACGATGTACTTTCACTAGAACCTCCAAAGCATCAAACTTTACTACTACTGAAATTCAACATGAGGAGGAACAATGTGATGTTTCTATATTTGGTATATAATCCTTTATAATCTTTGTAATAATCGCCTTGACCTGTAACTACTTCAAAAGGGCCACTACTATGTCAATCACTAAAACTTTCAAGATAATATAGTAGCCTATAGTATGACAGAGAAATACCTTATATGCCATAAGCCCAGTGCCTAATGGTGAACAAGTACATATATTGCAACCTCCAAACCCTCACAATTTACTAGATGAATCTGAAAGTGGGATAGCCACTGAGATTCAACATGTGGAGCAAGGTGTTCCTATCTTTGGAATGGAATGGAATGCAAAGTTGGCGGGAGTTTATTACTCCCTACTTTATCGCAGAACCTGGACAGAGTCCCTTGCTGCTGGGTGATTCTATCGGGCGTGTTTTTGAGGTTTATTTTTAGTTAGCGGGTCTAATTTTTTCAAGTTTTCTTTATTATTATTTAGTATTTTAAGACGGATTTAATTGCATTCCAATCCGTTGTTCAACCAGCGTTATCGAACCCATTTCATGGGCCGAACGCGGAAGGCTAGGCTTATAAAGCCTGTCTCCTCCCGACGTAATTCCCCTTCAGACCGTCCACTGAAGTCCAGACCGTCCCCTTTTCCGGAGGAGTCGCAATTGCTGGGTTATTTTATCTTTCTTGTAAGTTTTGAAAAGGAGAGGTTGTGTAGAAGCTCTTCATCTGCTTCTGGTATGGCTGCCCTTCAGGACGCATCTCTGCTGGGCTCTGTTCCGGACTCCAGTCCGTGATGAGACGAGTGGTTGGTCTTCCTTCTTCTTCTTCTCCCTCTTCTTCTTCCGAAGACCTCTTCAGACCTGCACTTTCCTCCTATCTTTGGTGTACAATGCTCAAATCATCTGATAACAATAGCTGGATTAAACAAACACGTCCTTGCGATTTCAACAGCAAAAAAAGTCTAGCTTTTAGAATCTAGGATGTTGACTCTATTAGATCCAGAGCTGTACTAGTTTTGATGGTATTCCAACATTTATATAATCAATGCTCTGGCGGAATATGTTGCTACTGTACAGCAAGTGCTCTTTATCCTAATTTTATATGAAATTCATAAAAATGTAAATAAGTTATATTAAAGAATATAAGAAGAATAACACATGAAATTGCAGACAAAAATAAACACAACCACTTAAAAAGCAATAATTTTTAAGTAGAGAAACATTCTATTAACATGCACTACCGAACATAAAGTTTTTTTCATAATCTACGCTAGGTTTAAGAAAATAAAATTCAGTCGAAAATATTCAAAATGAAAAACGAACAACATTTTTGAGATTAGTGAATACCAAAATTCAGGCAAGAATTCATAGCGGACATATCTGTATAATTGGGACAAACAAGTGAAAATCAGTAGCTTCAGACTTTATGCGATTCATTACAAACTAATAAAAATGCAGTATTCTCTTTATTAAAACTGTAGAATTTGCAAAAGTCAACCCCATTGATGTAACTGTTGTCCTTACACACTTTGCTTATATGTCGGCAATAATAATCTCAAACGTAAAATACAAAAAAGATAAAATACAGTACTGAATACCTATTTAAACAGTATACAAACTTGCAAACATAATCTTACAGAAAATCATTATACACAATAACCACTAAGTAGAAATAAATACTTTTTAAAAATAACATAGATATATTAATACATTATCAATTATTTAGGAAATATCCTACAAATCATTTCGAACCAGAGACAAACCTTGTTTCAAATATAACAGGCTGGTCAACAAGATTTCCTTTTTTCCTTTAATTACAGATTAACATCTTTCGAAAGCACTTGTTCTCAGCTTAATGATGTGAAGAACAAGCGGTCTCATCAAATCACTGTCCTTCAGAAAGGAAAAGTCGATTAATTTACTTTTTGAATTAGAAACAAAGAATACAGAAATAAATATGTTTATGAAACTTATGATTTATAATTAAACTTTTTAGGCCTAGATATCTTTTTAGATGTCCACCAAAGAATAGTATATTATCTTCCCATTACATGACCATTAGTAATTGCAGATTTTGTATAATAAATTTAAAATTACAGAATATGGGATCTTCTTCAATACTGTACTTTCCACATAGCATCATAGTGTAATGCGAGAGATTATCACTAGGACCTTCAATACAATGCCTTCTGTTGCTTTCTGTATTCTACTACTTATGATTTCTTGAAGAAGTTCTTCCGCTTATGGGTTCAGTTTCCCACTTCCTGGGCAAAACAGTGCCTTATACTCAGTACCATTCATCATCCCTTTGAGGAGAACGACGGCATATGTAATAGCAAAATCGATATATATATGATGAGTATTTCAGTCCCTTCTTTTGTCACCTGTTTTTATAAACAAGCAATTATTAATTTGTACAACCGTAGCCTCTTCTGTACCTTATGGAAGTGAGTGTCAGAATTTTCCCTTCACCAATTGTTGGATTTTAAAAGCATTATGTCAATTGTTCTTTCAGAGAAGAATTGGGCACATGAGGTCCAGAACACAAGACATTTGCTATAAGCCCAGCGCCTAATGGTGACGATGTACTTTCACTAGAACCTCCAAAGCATCAAACTTTACTACTACTGAAATTCAACATGAGGAGGAACAATGTGATGTTTCTATATTTGGTATATAATCCTTTATAATCTTTGTAATAATCGCCTTGACCTGTAACTACTTCAAAAGGGCCACTACTATGTCAATCACTAAAACTTTCAAGATAATATAGTAGCCTATAGTATGACAGAGAAATACCTTATATGCCATAAGCCCAGTGCCTAATGGTGAACAAGTACATATATTGCAACCTCCAAACCCTCACAATTTACTAGATGAATCTGAAAGTGGGATAGCCACTGAGATTCAACATGTGGAGCAAGGTGTTCCTATCTTTGGAATGGAATGGAATGCAAAGTTGGCGGGAGTTTATTACTCCCTACTTTATCGCAGAACCTGGACAGAGTCCCTTGCTGCTGGGTGATTCTATCGGGCGTGTTTTTGAGGTTTATTTTTAGTTAGCGGGTCTAATTTTTTCAAGTTTTCTTTATTATTATTTAGTATTTTAAGACGGATTTAATTGCATTCCAATCCGTTGTTCAACCAGCGTTATCGAACCCATTTCATGGGCCGAACGCGGAAGGCTAGGCTTATAAAGCCTGTCTCCTCCCGACGTAATTCCCCTTCAGACCGTCCACTGAAGTCCAGACCGTCCCCTTTTCCGGAGGAGTCGCAATTGCTGGGTTATTTTATCTTTCTTGTAAGTTTTGAAAAGGAGAGGTTGTGTAGAAGCTCTTCATCTGCTTCTGGTATGGCTGCCCTTCAGGACGCATCTCTGCTGGGCTCTGTTCCGGACTCCAGTCCGTGATGAGACGAGTGGTTGGTCTTCCTTCTTCTTCTTCTTCCTCTTCTTCTTCCGAAGACCTCTTCAGACCTGCACTTTCCTCCTATCTTTGGTGTACAATGCTCAAATCATCTGATAACAATAGCTGGATTAAACAAACACGTCCTTGCGATTTCAACAGCAAAAAAAGTCTAGCTTTTAGAATCTAGGATGTTAACTCTATTAGATCCAGAGCTGTACTAGTTTTGATGGTATTCCAACATTTATATAATCAATGCTCTGGCGGAATATGTTGCTACTGTACAGCAAGTGCTCTTTATCCTAATTTTATATGA
The DNA here is from genome assembly GCF_047948215.1 of Lycorma delicatula. Lineage (NCBI taxonomy): Eukaryota > Metazoa > Arthropoda > Insecta > Hemiptera > Fulgoridae > Lycorma > Lycorma delicatula. Next base: position 251,166,237 of record NC_134455.1, read on the forward strand.
AATTCATAAAAATGTAAATAAGTTATATTAAAGAATATAAGAAGAATAACACATGAAATTGCAGACAAAAATAAACACAACCACTTAAAAAGCAATAATTTTTAAGTAGAGAAACATTCTATTAACATGCACTACCGAACATAAAGTTTTTTTCATAATCTACGCTAGGTTTAAGAAAATAAAATTCAGTCGAAAATATTCAAAATGAAAAACGAACAACATTTTTGAGATTAGTGAATACCAAAATTCAGGCAAGAATTCATAGCGGACATATCTGTATAATTGGGACAAACAAGTGAAAATCAGTAGCTTCAGACTTTATGCGATTCATTACAAACTAATAAAAATGCAGTATTCTCTTTATTAAAACTGTAGAATTTGCAAAAGTCAACCCCATTGATGTAACTGTTGTCCTTACACACTTTGCTTATATGTCGGCAATAATAATCTCAAACGTAAAATACAAAAAAGATAAAATACAGTACTGAATACCTATTTAAACAGTATACAAACTTGCAAACATAATCTTACAGAAAATCATTATACACAATAACCACTAAGTAGAAATAAATACTTTTTAAAAATAACATAGATATATTAATACATTATCAATTATTTAGGAAATATCCTACAAATCATTTCGAACCAGAGACAAACCTTGTTTCAAATATAACAGGCTGGTCAACAAGATTTCCTTTTTTCCTTTAATTACAGATTAACATCTTTCGAAAGCACTTGTTCTCAGCTTAATGATGTGAAGAACAAGCGGTCTCATCAAATCACTGTCCTTCAGAAAGGAAAAGTCGATTAATTTACTTTTTGAATTAGAAACAAAGAATACAGAAATAAATATGTTTATGAAACTTATGATTTATAATTAAACTTTTTAGGCCTAGATATCTTTTTAGATGTCCACCAAAGAATAGTATATTATCTTCCCATTACATGACCATTAGTAATTGCAGATTTTGTATAATAAATTTAAAATTACAGAATATGGGATCTTCTTCAATACTGTACTTTCCACATAGCATCATAGTGTAATGCGAGAGATTATCACTAGGACCTTCAATACAATGCCTTCTGTTGCTTTCTGTATTCTACTACTTATGATTTCTTGAAGAAGTTCTTCCGCTTATGGGTTCAGTTTCCCACTTCCTGGGCAAAACAGTGCCTTATACTCAGTACCATTCATCATCCCTTTGAGGAGAACGACGGCATATGTAATAGCAAAATCGATATATATATGATGAGTATTTCAGTCCCTTCTTTTGTCACCTGTTTTTATAAACAAGCAATTATTAATTTGTACAACCGTAGCCTCTTCTGTACCTTATGGAAGTGAGTGTCAGAATTTTCCCTTCACCAATTGTTGGATTTTAAAAGCATTATGTCAATTGTTCTTTCAGAGAAGAATTGGGCACATGAGGTCCAGAACACAAGACATTTGCTATAAGCCCAGCACCTAATGGTGACGATGTACTTTCACTAGAACCTCCAAAGCATCAAACTTTACTACTACTGAAATTCAACATGAGGAGGAACAATGTGATGTTTCTATATTTGGTATATAATCCTTTATAATCTTTGTAATAATCGCCTTGACCTGTAACTACTTCAAAAGGGCCACTACTATCACTAAAAGGGTCAATCACTAAAACTTTCAAGATAATATAGTAGCCTATAGTATGACAGAGAAATACCTTATATGCCATAAGCCCAGTGCCTAATGGTGAACAAGTACATATATTGCAACCTCCAAACCCTCACAATTTACTAGATGAATCTGAAAGTGGGATAGCCACTGAGATTCAACATGTGGAGCAAGGTGTTCCTATCTTTGGAATGGAATGGAATGCAAAGTTGGCGGGAGTTTATTACTCCCTACTTTATCGCAGAACCTGGACAGAGTCCCTTGCTGCTGGGTGATTCTATCGGGCGTGTTTTTGAGGTTTATTTTTAGTTAGCGGGTCTAATTTTTTCAAGTTTTCTTTATTATTATTTAGTATTTTAAGACGGATTTAATTGCATTCCAATCCGTTGTTCAACCAGCGTTATCGAACCCATTTCATGGGCCGAACGCGGAAGGCTAGGCTTATAAAGCCTGTCTCCTCCCGACGTAATTCCCCTTCAGACCGTCCACTGAAGTCCAGACCGTCCCCTTTTCCGGAGGAGTCGCAATTGCTGGGTTATTTTATCTTTCTTGTAAGTTTTGAAAAGGAGAGGTTGTGTAGAAGCTCTTCATCTGCTTCTGGTATGGCTGCCCTTCAGGACGCATCTCTGCTGGGCTCTGTTCCGGACTCCAGTCCGTGATGAGACGAGTGGTTGGTCTTCCTTCTTCTTCTTCTTCCTCTTCTTCTTCCGAAGACCTCTTCAGACCTGCACTTTCCTCCTATCTTTGGTGTACAATGCTCAAATCATCTGATAACAATAGCTGGATTAAACAAACACGTCCTTGCGATTTCAACAGCAAAAAAAGTCTAGCTTTTAGAATCTAGGATGTTAACTCTATTAGATCCAGAGCTGTACTAGTTTTGATGGTATTCCAACATTTATATAATCAATGCTCTGGCGGAATATGTTGCTACTGTACAGCAAGTGCTCTTTATTGTAAATTTTGTGTTTACCAGTTATTGGAAGGACTGCTAATTAAAAAAAATCATAGTTCTATATTTTATCAACATTTTTACTTTGAAACTTTTATTATAATTCATGGATCAAAGTTCCAAAAACACAAAAGCATATAAAATGTAAAACACATCATAGATTGATATTTATACTTTATAACAAATAAAATATAAAAATTAAAATAAAAAAAAGGAAAACATTTATTGTACTACAACAAAATTATTTAATGAAGAAGGGTATCCCCTTAAAGGTAAATAAGTTTGGCTTAATTTTCCAAATAATACATGCAATGTGATCAAATGTTTTACAAATTAATAACTAATATCAAATTAAGAATTTTTATAATTGTAATGTACATTTCATTAAATAAATTTTATGATGATGTTTTACTTTTATAACTTGTTATAGATTTTATGATTTTTTTTCAAATTTGAACTTTAAAATTGTCATATTCAACTTCATACAATTTGCTTTCAAATGCTTCTTCAGTACTGAAATTAAAAAAAAAAATGATTTTAATAACAATATACAAACAATTAAAACCTTTTTACGTAAATACCAAATATTAAGTAGTGTTCTATGTCATCAGAAATTGTCCTGTAACCAGCTTGGCATTGCATCACATGAATTTAAAAGTAAACTGAAATAACAATTTGAATATTTGAAATAATGAACTGAAAACAGATGACTCTTCGCATCACACATATTACTTTATGTGTATTGCTGGTAATTAATAAATAACTATCTTGTATTCATATAAATCGTAATAATTTTTGTGATTGCATTCGTAAATTAATTACTACTAAATCTCCAAAAAGGAATATTACTCATTTTTTAAATAAACTCTATATTGGTAGTGAGAGCACTAAATCTCACATACTTACTCAAAAAAGGAACTTACTGACCTAGAAAGGTTTCAAAAGAGGCACTACCACGTCAATCATCAAAGATAATATAGTAGCCTATACTGTGATAGAAATTCTTTATATTGAATATATTAGAAAACCATCACAATCCCTAACCCGCTATATTACGACTACCTCAGTTTACTAAGTAAACTTTTCTTTTATGCGAGTGGGCTTACACCTCATTCCTCCTCTATTTCGATCCTAATTATGACCTTACATTACGTTACTCATTGTAATATATCTGTCGCATAAAAACAGGAAGTTTTTACCATACCTTCCTACAGATGACTGTACTATTATTCCAACTATGGAATAAATTAACGAATAAGAAGGTTGTATTAGAATAACTTTAAAAAAAACACAAATTAAAAAATACTGTCGTCAGTTGTAATCTAGGTGAGAACAACACCAGTAGTAATCAATGAAAATCACCTTTTTATTGCCACCCATCGTCGACAAAAAAAAAAAAAATAAAAGTTAGAAATAAAAGTACTTTTTTCAATTATGTTTTACAGGTGGCAATAAAAACGTACTTTTTTCAATTATGTTTTCTATTATTCAGTGAAATAATTTCTAACCTTTCCTTGTCCATAATGGAAAGGATTACTACATTCTGATTTTCCAACCCAGAACACATTTATATTAGTTATGGGTTTATTTTTTTTAAATAACATGTCTGTGAATTTATTATAATCGATCTCATAAGAGAAGAGATAAGTATGAAGCAAAGAATAGCAATTATTATTACTAGAGTACTTTTGTAAATAATAATCTATTGTAACCATAAGTTTATTTCATTACTAAACAAACTTTTATCATACAGCTAAAAAATTACAACGTGCCATCTTATTATAAAACAAAGTGCAATTTCACTAACCTTTTCTTCCCCAAATTAAACACTTGATTTTTCACCGATAAATTTTAATTTAAATTTCCTTCACAAAGTAGAATAATTTATAAAATGTCTTATGCCCACGTTGCTTAAATAATATTGTTAAAAATTTTGATGCCTGTAAAACACAAAGAATAGTTAAATTAGAATGATTGAATGTTAAAAATAAAATAATCTAGAGTGTTAAATTAAGCATGCAAATTAATCCAGACAAGGAAGTTATTCAATAATAGTTCCAAATGAAATCATACTTGTACAATCTGTGAATATCTAATATAATTAGTATGTTTATCTTTATTCTTAATCACTCAACGTACACGATTTGGCATCCATGCAACAAGTGTACTAAACGTTTTTTTTTCATTTCTCCATCATGACACCATACCAATATTATGGATTGATGACGTCAGTTTTTGTGTACGGGTTTTTGTGCCTCAACTTTTTAATAACAACACAATGCTTGTGATGTTTGTCGTTTGTTATAGTTTGTCCTACATTCATAGTACTACATTTGATAATTGCAAGAATAACTAGTAAAACCATAAGAATTTTTCATCAAGTTAACTGTAAAACTTAAATTTGTCACCTTAATGAAAATTTCATAATATTCAACATATATTTCTCGACTTATGGGTGGAAAATTAAAAAAAAAAAATTAAATCGTACAGATAAACAGATTAAATTTTAAAAACCGATATAAACAGAGTACTGCGAATTAGGGGCGGTTTTGAACATTTCACCTCTCGTTTTTACGTAAACTATCATTATATATAATATATCATAGATAAAGAAAGAAAAAAAAAGAAAATGCAAAGTTTCACATACCTTTATACTTTTAATAAATATTTATTTCAAATTGTGTCCATTCACGAAAAATTTTGAAGGCTGTAAAATAGAAAGAAAATGAACATAATTAGACAAAAAAGAATATACCTAAAATTTAGAATAAGAATTACACCGTTTATAGTTTAATCTAATATTTGTTATTTCAATACATGAAACTTGTGGAGAAATTTATCACCTAAAAAATTTGAAATAATACTTAAGGAAGAATATGGCTTTTTTTATCATTAATTATTACTATTCAGGCAGGCAATATGATTGCTTTATATTTTTCACGTATACCAAACTGAAGATTAGTATTTGGCTCCACCTTCTAGTGAAGATGATTTAATAACCACCTCCTCATGTGAATGACATATTATCATTAAATTGAATTAAAAATTTTGTTCATAAGCGAAAACCACTTAAGACAGGTCACAGCACTTAACCCTAATAATTTACAGTTTTTTTCTAGTTTGTGATAGCAGAAGACATATGATATATGCTTTAATAGCTACATCATCAAATTAAAAATAATGTAGAATAGTAATTTCTATAGAAGTAGTTATTGCAGGATTATAGTGTAAAGTCATCATATTTATTATCATTTCAGATTCAACACATTTTTCAATTCACCTATCTGGTGATAGTCCACTATTCCTATTGGATAATAACCGCCACTGGAATACTTTACTGATATGTTCTGCGGTATTGCCTTGTAAATTTAAACAAGCATAATGAAAGAATGAGAATAACATGTTAGAGTTATATATATGATTATATGATTAAACAAAGTTACGAAAAACAAAATAAACATCTAAAGTAAATAAGCTTTTGTACTGGCATGTACAAGGTTAGAAGCATCATGTACGCCCAGACCTTCAGAGAACAATAAAATTATACTTATACTCATTGAAATTTACTTATTCTTAATTATATTAATAATTTTCCTCATAATATGATATTATTTAAATATTATTAGCTTACCGTTTTTGGAAGTAAGCTAAGTATAAACTAACTTCCGCCTTTTTACCCAGCAGTTTACCTCCTTGCATGCAAGGCAGGTACCCACTGGATAAATTAATGGACGTGGACGTGGTAGACTCGGAGGTGCTTGGGGTTGTGATGCACGGCGACGTTTCGTTCTGCAAATAATACACATGAATTAAGGAATACACATTACTAAGAAATTACAGAATCTTATTAGATGGTCATAAAATTACAATTACTTATTTTGTAATTAAATATTTACATACCGCCACCACTGTGCTGCTATATAAACAGCAAAGAGAGATGCCAATATTAGTTTGCCTTTCATTTTATCAGTTATCAGTTATATTATTTATACTATTTATAATAGCTTAAATCGTCTGAATGTGTTTTTACTGTTAGTCACAGTATTAAAATAATAAATAAGAAAAAATATTGTTGCCATGGAAAACCGAAAACTTCTTTTATTTACCATAGTTACCTACCCGCAACACTGCACTTTATGTTTTTAAATTATATTTTATTTTTTCTTTAGTTACAAATAATTTTAAAGTACGATCAAATATTTAACTGCATGCTACCAGTAAACATCGCTGTACCTTTACTTTATATATGGAACTTTATATATTTATACATGGAATAAAGGTAGCTGACCCACTCGGCACAAAGAAGAAGAATAAATTTGAGGGAATGTGCTGGGAAGAGTAAGACGAGAATCAATCAACAGGTCTACAGGTCATCAATCAATCTAACAATCATTTTTAAAGATATCCTAATTTTATATGAAATTCATAAAAATGTAAATAAGTTATATTAAAGAATATAAGAAGAATAACACATGAAATTGCAGACAAAAATAAACACAACCACTTAAAAAGCAATAATTTTTAAGTAGAGAAACATTCTATTAACATGCACTACCGAACATAAAGTTTTTTTCATAATCTACGCTAGGTTTAAGAAAATAAAATTCAGTCGAAAATATTCAAAATGAAAAACGAACAACATTTTTGAGATTAGTGAATACCAAAATTCAGGCAAGAATTCATAGCGGACATATCTGTATAATTGGGACAAACAAGTGAAAATCAGTAGCTTCAGACTTTATGCGATTCATTACAAACTAATAAAAATGCAGTATTCTCTTTATTAAAACTGTAGAATTTGGAAAAGTCAACCCCATTGATGTAACTGTTGTCCTTACACACTTTGCTTATATGTCGGCAATAATAATCTCAAACGTAAAATACAAAAAAGATAAAATACAGTACTGAATACCTATTTAAACAGTATACAAACTTGCAAACATAATCATACAGAAAATCATTATACACAATAACCACTAAGTAGAAATAAATACTTTTTAAAAATAACATAGATATATTAATACATTATCAATTATTATGGAAATATCCTACAAATCATTTCGAACCAGAGACAAACGTTGTTTCAAATATAACAGGCTGGTCAACAAGATTTCCTTTTTTCCTTTAATTACAGATTAACATCTTTCGAAAGCACTTGTTCTCAGCTTAATGATGTGAAGAACAAGCGGCCTCATCAAATCACTGTCCTTCAGAAAGGAAAAGTCGATTAATTTACTTTTTGAATTAGAAACAAAGAATACAGAAATAAATATGTTTATGAAACTTATGATTTATAATTAAACTTTTTAGGCCTAGATATCTTTTTAGATGTCCACCAAAGAATAGTATATTATCTTCCCATTACATGACCATTAGTAATTGCAGATTTTGTATAATAAATTTAAAATTACAGAATATGGGATCTTCTTCAATACTGTACTTTCCACATAGCATCATAGTGTAATGCGAGAGATTATCACTAGGACCTTCAATACAATGCCTTCCGTTGCTTTCTGTATTCTACTACTTATGATTTCTTGAAGAAGTTCTTCCGCTTATGGGTTCAGTTTCCCACTTCCTGGGCAAAACAGTGCCTTATACTCAGTACCATTCATCATCCCTTTGAGGAGAACGACGGCATATGTAATAGCAAAATCGATATATATATGATGAGTATTTCAGTCCCTTCTTTTGTCACCTGTTTTTATAAACAAGCAATTATTAATTTGTACAACCGTTGCCTCTTCTGTACCTTATGGAAGTGAGTGTCAGAATTTTCCCTTCACCAATTGTTGGATTTTAAAAGCATTATGTCAATTGTTCTTTCAGAGAAGAATTGGGCACATGAGGTCCAGAACACAAGACATTTGCTATAAGCCCAGCGCCTAATGGTGACGATGTACTTTCACTAGAACCTCCAAAGCATCAAACTTTACTACTACTGAAATTCAACATGAGGAGGAACAATGTGATGTTTCTATATTTGGTATATAATCCTTTATAATCTTTGTAATAATCGCCTTGACCTGTAACTACTTCAAAAGGGCCACTACTATGTCAATCACTAAAACTTTCAAGATAATATAGTAGCCTATAGTATGACAGAGAAATACCTTATATGCCATAAGCCCAGTGCCTAATGGTGAACAAGTACATATATTGCAACCTCCAAACCCTCACAATTTACTAGATGAATCTGAAAGTGGGATAGCCACTGAGATTCAACATGTGGAGCAAGGTGTTCCTATCTTTGGAATGGAATGGAATGCAAAGTTGGCGGGAGTTTATTACTCCCTACTTTATCGCAGAACCTGGACAGAGTCCCTTGCTGCTGGGTGATTCTATCGGGCGTGTTTTTGAGGTTTATTTTTAGTTAGCGGGTCTAATTTTTTCAAGTTTTCTTTATTATTATTTAGTATTTTAAGACGGATTTAATTGCATTCCAATCCGTTGTTCAACCAGCGTTATCGAACCCATTTCATGGGCCGAACGCGGAAGGCTAGGCTTATAAAGCCTGTCTCCTCCCGACGTAATTCCCCTTCAGACCGTCCACTGAAGTCCAGACCGTCCCCTTTTCCGGAGGAGTCGCAATTGCTGGGTTATTTTATCTTTCTTGTAAGTTTTGAAAAGGAGAGGTTGTGTAGAAGCTCTTCATCTGCTTCTGGTATGGCTGCCCTTCAGGACGCATCTCTGCTGGGCTCTGTTCCGGACTCCAGTCCGTGATGAGACGAGTGGTTGGTCTTCCTTCTTCTTCTTCTCCCTCTTCTTCTTCCGAAGACCTCTTCAGACCTGCACTTTCCTCCTATCTTTGGTGTACAATGCTCAAATCATCTGATAACAATAGCTGGATTAAACAAACACGTCCTTGCGATTTCAACAGCAAAAAAAGTCTAGCTTTTAGAATCTAGGATGTTAACTCTATTAGATCCAGAGCTGTACTAGTTTTGATGGTATTCCAACATTTATATAATCAATGCTCTGGCGGAATATGTTGCTACTGTACAGCAAGTGCTCTTTATCCTAATTTTATATGAAATTCATAAAAATGTAAATAAGTTATATTAAAGAATATAAGAAGAATAACACATGAAATTGCAGACAAAAATAAACACAACCACTTAAAAAGCAATAATTTTTAAGTAGAGAAATATTCTATTAACATGCACTACCGAACATAAAGTTTTTTTCATAATCTACGCTAGGTTTAAGAAAATAAAATTCAGTCGAAAATATTCAAAATGAAAAACGAACAACATTTTTGAGATTAGTGAATACCAAAATTCAGGCAAGAATTCATAGCGGACATATCTGTATAATTGGGACAAACAAGTGAAAATCAGTAGCTTCAGACTTTATGCGATTCATTACAAACTAATAAAAATGCAGTATTCTCTTTATTAAAACTGTAGAATTTGCAAAAGTCAACCCCATTGATGTAACTGTTGTCCTTACACACTTTGCTTATATGTCGGCAATAATAATCTCAAACGTAAAATACAAAAAAGATAAAATACAGTACTGAATACCTATTTAAACAGTATACAAACTTGCAAACATAATCTTACAGAAAATCATTATACACAATAACCACTAAGTAGAAATAAATACTTTTTAAAAATAACATAGATATATTAATACATTATCAATTATTTAGGAAATATCCTACAAATCATTTCGAACCAGAGACAAACGTTGTTTCAAATATAACAGGCTGGTCAACAAGATTTCCTTTTTTCCTTTAATTACAGATTAACATCTTTCGAAAGCACTTGTTCTCAGCTTAATGATGTGAAGAACAAGCGGCCTCATCAAATCACTGTCCTTCAGAAAGGAAAAGTCGATTAATTTACTTTTTGAATTAGAAACAAAGAATACAGAAATAAATATGTTTATGAAACTTATGATTTATAATTAAACTTTTTAGGCCTAGATATCTTTTTAGATGTCCACCAAAGAATAGTATATTATCTTCCCATTACATGACCATTAGTAATTGCAGATTTTGTATAATAAATTTAAAATTACAGAATATGGGATCTTCTTCAATACTGTACTTTCCACATAGCATCATAGTGTAATGCGAGAGATTATCACTAGGACCTTCAATACAATGCCTTCCGTTGCTTTCTGTATTCTACTACTTATGATTTCTTGAAGAAGTTCTTCCGCTTATGGGTTCAGTTTCCCACTTCCTGGGCAAAACAGTGCCTTATACTCAGTACCATTCATCATCCCTTTGAGGAGAACGACGGCATATGTAATAGCAAAATCGATATATATATGATGAGTATTTCAGTCCCTTCTTTTGTCACCTGTTTTTATAAACAAGCAATTATTAATTTGTACAACCGTTGCCTCTTCTGTACCTTATGGAAGTGAGTGTCAGAATTTTCCCTTCACCAATTGTTGGATTTTAAAAGCATTATGTCAATTGTTCTTTCAGAGAAGAATTGGGCACATGAGGTCCAGAACACAAGACATTTGCTATAAGCCCAGCGCCTAATGGTGACGATGTACTTTCACTAGAACCTCCAAAGCATCAAACTTTACTACTACTGAAATTCAACATGAGGAGGAACAATGTGATGTTTCTATATTTGGTATATAATCCTTTATAATCTTTGTAATAATCGCCTTGACCTGTAACTACTTCAAAAGGGCCACTACTATGTCAATCACTAAAACTTTCAAGATAATATAGTAGCCTATAGTATGACAGAGAAATACCTTATATGCCATAAGCCCAGTGCCTAATGGTGAACAAGTACATATATTGCAACCTCCAAACCCTCACAATTTACTAGATGAATCTGAAAGTGGGATAGCCACTGAGATTCAACATGTGGAGCAAGGTGTTCCTATCTTTGGAATGGAATGGAATGCAAAGTTGGCGGGAGTTTATTACTCCCTACTTTATCGCAGAACCTGGACAGAGTCCCTTGCTGCTGGGTGATTCTATCGGGCGTGTTTTTGAGGTTTATTTTTAGTTAGCGGGTCTAATTTTTTCAAGTTTTCTTTATTATTATTTAGTATTTTAAGACGGATTTAATTGCATTCCAATCCGTTGTTCAACCAGCGTTATCGAACCCATTTCATGGGCCGAACGCGGAAGGCTAGGCTTATAAAGCCTGTCTCCTCCCGACGTAATTCCCCTTCAGACCGTCCACTGAAGTCCAGACCGTCCCCTTTTCCGGAGGAGTCGCAATTGCTGGGTTATTTTATCTTTCTTGTAAGTTTTGAAAAGGAGAGGTTGTGTAGAAGCTCTTCATCTGCTTCTGGTATGGCTGCCCTTCAGGACGCATCTCTGCTGGGCTCTGTTCCGGACTCCAGTCCGTGATGAGACGAGTGGTTGGTCTTCCTTCTTCTTCTTCTTCCTCTTCTTCTTCCGAAGACCTCTTCAGACCTGCACTTTCCTCCTATCTTTGGTGTACAATGCTCAAATCATCTGATAACAATAGCTGGATTAAACAAACACGTCCTTGCGATTTCAACAGCAAAAAAAGTCTAGCTTTTAGAATCTAGGATGTTAACTCTATTAGATCCAGAGCTGTACTAGTTTTGATGGTATTCCAACATTTATATAATCAATGCTCTGGCGGAATATGTTGCTACTGTACAGCAAGTGCTCTTTATCCTAATTTTATATGAAATTCATAAAAATGTAAATAAGTTATATTAAAGAATATAAGAAGAATAACACATGAAATTGCAGACAAAAATAAACACTTTTTTTTTTTTTTTTTTTTGTCTTCAGTCATTTGACTGGTTTGATGCAGCTCTCCAAGATTCCCTATCTAGTGCTAGTCGTTTCATTTCAGTATACCCTCTACATCCTACATCCCCAACAATTTGTTTTACATACTCCAAACGTGGCCTGCCTACACAATTTTTCCGTTCTACCTGTCCTTCCAATATTAAAGCGACTATTCCAGGATGCCTTAGTATGTGGCCTATAAGTCTGTCTCTTCTTTTAACTATATTCTTCCAAATGCTTCTTTCTTCATCTATTTGCCGCAATACCTCTTCATTTGTCACTTTATCCACCCATCTGATTTTTAACATTCTCCTATAGCACCACATTTCAAAAGCTTCTAATCTTTTCTTCTCAGATACTCCGATTGTCCAAGTTTCACTTCCATATAAAGCGACACTCCAAACATACACTTTCAAAAATCTTTTCCTGACATTTAAATTAATTTTTGATGTAAACAAATTATATTTCTTACTGAAGGCTCGTTTAGCTTGTGCTATTCGGCATTTTATATCGCTCCTGCCTCGTCCATCTTTAGTAATTTTACTTCCCAAATAACAAAATTCTTCTACCTCCATAATCTTTTCTCCTCCTATTTTCACATTCAGGGGTCCATCTTTGTTATTTCTACTACATTTCATTACTTTTGTTTTGTTCTTGTTTATTTTCATGCGATAGTTCTTGCGTAGGACTTCATCTATGCCATTCATTGTTTCTTCTAAATCCTTTTTACTCTCGGCTAGAATTACTATATCATCAGCAAATCGTAGCATCTTTATCTTTTCACCTTGTACTGTTACTCTGAATCTAAATTGTTCTTTAATATCATTAACTGCTAGTTCCATGTAAAGATTAAAAAGTAACGGAGATAGGGAACATCCTTGTCGGACTCCCTTTCTTATTAGGGCTTCTTTCTTATGTTCTTCAATTGTTATTGTTGCTGTTTGGTTCCTGTACATGTTAGCAATTGTTCTTCTATCTCTGTATTTGAACCCTAATTTTTTTAAAATGCTGAACATTTTATTCCAATCTACGTTATCGAAAGCCTTTTCTAGGTCTATAAACGCCAAGTATGTTGGTTTGTTTTTCTTTAATCTTCCTTCTACTATTAATCTGAGGCCTAAAATTGCTTCCCTTGTCCCTATACTTTTCCTGAAACCAAATTGGTCTTCTCCTAACACTTCTTCCACTCTCCTCTCAATTTTGACTTGAAAATAAACACAACCACTTAAAAAGCAATAATTTTTAAGTAGAGAAATATTCTATTAACATGCACTACCGAACATAAAGTTTTTTTCATAATCTACGCTAGGTTTAAGAAAATAAAATTCAGTCGAAAATATTCAAAATGAAAAACGAACAACATTTTTGAGATTAGTGAATACCAAAATTCAGGCAAGAATTCATAGCGGACATATCTGTATAATTGGGACAAACAAGTGAAAATCAGTAGCTTCAGACTTTATGCGATTCATTACAAACTAATAAAAATGCAGTATTCTCTTTATTAAAACTGTAGAATTTGCAAAAGTCAACCCCATTGATGTAACTGTTGTCCTTACACACTTTGCTTATATGTCGGCAATAATAATCTCAAACGTAAAATACAAAAAAGATAAAATACAGTACTGAATACCTATTTAAACAGTATACAAACTTGCAAACATAATCTTACAGAAAATCATTATACACAATAACCACTAAGTAGAAATAAATACTTTTTAAAAATAACATAGATATATTAATACATTATCAATTATTTAGGAAATATCCTACAAATCATTTCGAACCAGAGACAAACGTTGTTTCAAATATAACAGGCTGGTCAACAAGATTTCCTTTTTTCCTTTAATTACAGATTAACATCTTTCGAAAGCACTTGTTCTCAGCTTAATGATGTGAAGAACAAGCGGCCTCATCAAATCACTGTCCTTCAGAAAGGAAAAGTCGATTAATTTACTTTTTGAATTAGAAACAAAGAATACAGAAATAAATATGTTTATGAAACTTATGATTTATAATTAAACTTTTTAGGCCTAGATATCTTTTTAGATGTCCACCAAAGAATAGTATATTATCTTCCCATTACATGACCATTAGTAATTGCAGATTTTGTATAATAAATTTAAAATTACAGAATATGGGATCTTCTTCAATACTGTACTTTCCACATAGCATCATAGTGTAATGCGAGAGATTATCACTAGGACCTTCAATACAATGCCTTCCGTTGCTTTCTGTATTCTACTACTTATGATTTCTTGAAGAAGTTCTTCCGCTTATGGGTTCAGTTTCCCACTTCCTGGGCAAAACAGTGCCTTATACTCAGTACCATTCATCATCCCTTTGAGGAGAACGACGGCATATGTAATAGCAAAATCGATATATATATGATGAGTATTTCAGTCCCTTCTTTTGTCACCTGTTTTTATAAACAAGCAATTATTAATTTGTACAACCGTTGCCTCTTCTGTACCTTATGGAAGTGAGTGTCAGAATTTTCCCTTCACCAATTGTTGGATTTTAAAAGCATTATGTCAATTGTTCTTTCAGAGAAGAATTGGGCACATGAGGTCCAGAACACAAGACATTTGCTATAAGCCCAGCGCCTAATGGTGACGATGTACTTTCACTAGAACCTCCAAAGCATCAAACTTTACTACTACTGAAATTCTACATGAGGAGGAACAATGTGATGTTTCTATATTTGGTATATAATCCTTTATAATCTTTGTAATAATCGCCTTGACCTGTAACTACTTCAAAAGGGCCACTACTATGTCAATCACTAAAACTTTCAAGATAATATAGTAGCCTATAGTATGACAGAGAAATACCTTATATGCCATAAGCCCAGTGCCTAATGGTGAACAAGTACATATATTGCAACCTCCAAACCCTCACAATTTACTAGATGAATCTGAAAGTGGGATAGCCACTGAGATTCAACATGTGGAGCAAGGTGTTCCTATCTTTGGAATGGAATGGAATGCAAAGTTGGCGGGAGTTTATTACTCCCTACTTTATCGCAGAACCTGGACAGAGTCCCTTGCTGCTGGGTGATTCTATCGGGCGTGTTTTTGAGGTTTATTTTTAGTTAGCGGGTCTAATTTTTTCAAGTTTTCTTTATTATTATTTAGTATTTTAAGACGGATTTAATTGCATTCCAATCCGTTGTTCAACCAGCGTTATCGAACCCATTTCATGGGCCGATCGCGGAAGGCTAGGCTTATAAAGCCTGTCTCCTCCCGACGTAATTCCCCTTCAGACCGTCCACTGAAGTCCAGACCGTCCCCTTTTCCGGAGGAGTCGCAATTGCTGGGTTATTTTATCTTTCTTGTAAGTTTTGAAAAGGAGAGGTTGTGTAGAAGCTCTTCATCTGCTTCTGGTATGGCTGCCCTTCAGGACGCATCTCTGCTGGGCTCTGTTCCGGACTCCAGTCCGTGATGAGACGAGTGGTTGGTCTTCCTTCTTCTTCTTCTTCCTCTTCTTCTTCCGAAGACCTCTTCAGACCTGCACTTTCCTCCTATCTTTGGTGTACAATGCTCAAATCATCTGATAACAATAGCTGGATTAAACAAACACGTCCTTGCGATTTCAACAGCAAAAAAAGTCTAGCTTTTAGAATCTAGGATGTTAACTCTATTAGATCCAGAGCTGTACTAGTTTTGATGGTATTCCAACATTTATATAATCAATGCTCTGGCGGAATATGTTGCTACTGTACAGCAAGTGCTCTTTATTGTAAATTTTGTGTTTACCAGTTATTGGAAGGACTGCTAATTAAAAAAAAATCATAGTTCTATATTTTATCAACATTTTTACTTTGAAACTTTTATTATAATTCATGGATCAAAGTTCCAAAAACACAAAAGCATATAAAATGTAAAACACATCATAGATTGATATTTATACTTTATAACAAATAAAATATAAAAATTAAAATAAAAAAAAGGAAAACATTTATTGTACTACAACAAAATTATTTAATGAAGAAGGGTATCCCCTTAAAGGTAAATAAGTTTGGCTTAATTTTCCAAATAATACATGCAATGTGATCAAATGTTTTACAAATTAATAACTAATATCAAATTAAGAATTTTTATAATTGTAATGTACATTTCATTAAATAAATTTTATGATGATGTTTTACTTTTATAACTTGTTATAGATTTTATGATTTTTTTTCAAATTTGAACTTTAAAATTGTCATATTCAACTTCATACAATTTGCTTTCAAATGCTTCTTCAGTACTGAAATTAAAAAAAAAAATGATTTTAATAACAATATACAAACAATTAAAACCTTTTTACGTAAATACCAAATATTAAGTAGTGTTCTATGTCATCAGAAATTGTCCTGTAACCAGCTTGGCATTGCATCACATGAATTTAAAAGTAAACTGAAATAACAATTTGAATATTTGAAATAATGAACTGAAAACAGATGACTCTTCGCATCACACATATTACTTTATGTGTATTGCTGGTAATTAATAAATAACTATCTTGTATTCATATAAATCGTAATAATTTTTGTGATTGCATTCGTAAATTAATTACTACTAAATCTCCAAAAAGGAATATTACTCATTTTTTAAATAAACTCTATATTGGTAGTGAGAGCACTAAATCTCACATACTTACTCAAAAAAGGAACTTACTGACCTAGAAAGGTTTCAAAAGAGGCACTACCACGTCAATCATCAAAGATAATATAGTAGCCTATACTGTGATAGAAATTCTTTATATTGAATATATTAGAAAACCATCACAATCCCTAACCCGCTATATTACGACTACCTCAGTTTACTAAGTAAACTTTTCTTTTATGCGAGTGGGCTTACACCTCATTCCTCCTCTATTTCGATCCTAATTATGACCTTACATTACGTTACTCATTGTAATATATCTGTCGCATAAAAACAGGAAGTTTTTACCATACCTTCCTACAGATGACTGTACTATTATTCCAACTATGGAATAAATTAACGAATAAGAAGGTTGTATTAGAATAACTTTAAAAAAAACACAAATTAAAAAATACTGTCGTCAGTTGTAATCTAGGTGAGAACAACACCAGTAGTAATCAATGAAAATCACCTTTTTATTGCCACCCATCGTCGACAAAAAAAAAAAAAATAAAAGTTAGAAATAAAACTACTTTTTTCAATTATGTTTTACACGTGGCAATAAAAACGTACTTTTTTCAATTATGTTTTCTATTATTCAGTGAAATAATTTCTAACCTTTCCTTGTCCATAATGGAAAGGATTACTACATTCTGATTTTCCAACCCAGAACACATTTATATTAGTTATGGGTTTATTTTTTTTAAATAACATGTCTGTGAATTTATTATAATCGATCTCATAAGAGAAGAGATAAGTATGAAGCAAAGAATAGCAATTATTATTACTAGAGTACTTTTGTAAATAATAATCTATTGTAACCATAAGTTTATTTCATTACTAAACAAACTTTTATCATACAGCTAAAAAATTACAACGTGCCATCTTATTATAAAACAAAGTGCAATTTCACTAACCTTTTCTTCCCCAAATTAAACACTTGATTTTTCACCGATAAATTTTAATTTAAATTTCCTTCACAAAGTAGAATAATTTATAAAATGTCTTATGCCCACGTTGCTTAAATAATATTGTTAAAAATTTTGATGCCTGTAAAACACAAAGAATAGTTAAATTAGAATGATTGAATGTTAAAAATAAAATAATCTAGAGTGTTAAATTAAGCATGCAAATTAATCCAGACAAGGAAGTTATTCAATAATAGTTCCAAATGAAATCATACTTGTACAATCTGTGAATATCTAATATAATTAGTATGTTTATCTTTATTCTTAATCACTCAACGTACACGATTTGGCATCCATGCAACAAGTGTACTAAACGTTTTTTTTTTCATTTCTCCATCATGACACCATACCAATATTATGGATTGATGACGTCAGTTTTTGTGTACGGGTTTTTGTGCCTCAACTTTTTAATAACAACACAATGCTTGTGATGTTTGTCGTTTGTTATAGTTTGTCCTACATTCATAGTACTACATTTGATAATTGCAAGAATAACTAGTAAAACCATAAGAATTTTTCATCAAGTTAACTGTAAAACTTAAATTTGTCACCTTAATGAAAATTTCATAATATTCAACATATATTTCTCGACTTATGGGTGGAAAATTAAAAAAAAAAAATTAAATCGTACAGATAAACAGATTAAATTTTAAAAACCGATATAAACAGAGTACTGCGAATTAGGGGCGGTTTTGAACATTTCACCTCTCGTTTTTACGTAAACTATCATTATATATAATATATCATAGATAAAGAAAGAAAAAAAAAGAAAATGCAAAGTTTCACATACCTTTATACTTTTAATAAATATTTATTTCAAATTGTGTCCATTCACGAAAAATTTTGAAGGCTGTAAAATAGAAAGAAAATGAACATAATTAGACAAAAAAGAATATACCTAAAATTTAGAATAAGAATTACACCGTTTATAGTTTAATCTAATATTTGTTATTTCAATACATGAAACTTGTGGAGAAATTTATCACCTAAAAAATTTGAAATAATACTTAAGGAAGAATATGGCTTTTTTTATCATTAATTATTACTATTCAGGCAGGCAATATGATTGCTTTATATTTTTCACGTATACCAAACTGAAGATTAGTATTTGGCTCCACCTTCTAGTGAAGATGATTTAATAACCACCTCCTCATGTGAATGACATATTATCATTAAATTGAATTAAAAATTTTGTTCATAAGCGAAAACCACTTAAGACAGGTCACAGCACTTAACCCTAATAATTTACAGTTTTTTTCTAGTTTGTGATAGCAGAAGACATATGATATATGCTTTAATAGCTACATCATCAAATTAAAAATAATGTAGAATAGTAATTTCTATAGAAGTAGTTATTGCAGGATTATAGTGTAAAGTCATCATATTTATTATCATTTCAGATTCAACACATTTTTCAATTCACCTATCTGGTGATAGTCCACTATTCCTATTGGATAATAACCGCCACTGGAATACTTTACTGATATGTTCTGCGGTATTGCCTTGTAAATTTAAACAAGCATAATGAAAGAATGAGAATAACATATTAGAGTTATATATATGATTATATGATTAAACAAAGTTACGAAAAACAAAATAAACATCTAAAGTAAATAAGCTTTTGTACTGGCATGTACAAGGTTAGAAGCATCATGTACGCCCAGACCTTCAGAGAACAATAAAATTATACTTATACTCATTGAAATTTACTTATTCTTAATTATATTAATAATTTTCCTCATAATATATTATTATTTAAATATTATTAGCTTACCGTTTTTGGAAGTAAGCTAAGTATAAACTAACTTCCGCCTTTTTACCCAGCAGTTTACCTCCTTGCATGCAAGGCAGGTACCCACTGGATAAATTAATGGACGTGGACGTGGTAGACTCGGAGGTGCTTGGGGTTGTGATGCACGGCGACGTTTCGTTCTGCAAATAATACACATGAATTAAGGAATACACATTACTAAGAAATTACAGAATCTTATTAGATGGTCATAAAATTACAATTACTTATTTTGTAATTAAATATTTACATACCGCCACCACTGTGCTGCTATATAAACAGCAAAGAGAGATGCCAATATTAGTTTGCCTTTCATTTTATCAGTTATCAGTTATATTATTTATACTATTTATAATAGCTTAAATCGTCTGAATGTGTTTTTACTGTTAGTCACAGTATTAAAATAATAAATAAGAAAAAATATTGTTGCCATGGAAAACCGAAAACTTCTTTTATTTACCATAGTTACCTACCCGCAACACTGCACTTTATGTTTTTAAATTATATTTTATTTTTTCTTTAGTTACAAATAATTTTAAAGTACGATCAAATATTTAACTGCATGCTACCAGTAAACATCGCTGTACCTTTACTTTATATATGGAACTTTATATATTTATACATGGAATAAAGGTAGCTGACCCACTCGGCACAAAGAAGAAGAATAAATTTGAGGGAATGTGCTGGGAAGAGTAAGACGAGAATCAATCAACAGGTCTACAGGTCATCAATCAATCTAACAATCATTTTATAAGATATCCTAATTTTATATGAAATTCATAAAAATGTAAATAAGTTATATTAAAGAATATAAGAAGAATAACACATGAAATTGCAGACAAAAATAAACACAACCACTTAAAAAGCAATAATTTTTAAGTAGAGAAACATTCTATTAACATGCACTACCGAACATAAAGTTTTTTTCATAATCTACGCTAGGTTTAAGAAAATAAAATTCAGTCGAAAATATTCAAAATGAAAAACGAACAACATTTTTGAGATTAGTGAATACCAAAATTCAGGCAAGAATTCATAGCGGACATATCTGTATAATTGGGACAAACAAGTGAAAATCAGTAGCTTCAGACTTTATGCGATTCATTACAAACTAATAAAAATGCAGTATTCTCTTTATTAAAACTGTAGAATTTGCAAAAGTCAACCCCATTGATGTAACTGTTGTCCTTACACACTTTGCTTATATGTCGGCAATAATAATCTCAAACGTAAAATACAAAAAAGATAAAATACAGTACTGAATACCTATTTAAACAGTATACAAACTTGCAAACATAATCATACAGAAAATCATTATACACAATAACCACTAAGTAGAAATAAATACTTTTTAAAAATAACATAGATATATTAATACATTATCAATTATTATGGAAATATCCTACAAATCATTTCGAACCAGAGACAAACGTTGTTTCAAATATAACAGGCTGGTCAACAAGATTTCCTTTTTTCCTTTAATTACAGATTAACATCTTTCGAAAGCACTTGTTCTCAGCTTAATGATGTGAAGAACAAGCGGCCTCATCAAATCACTGTCCTTCAGAAAGGAAAAGTCGATTAATTTACTTTTTGAATTAGAAACAAAGAATACAGAAATAAATATGTTTATGAAACTTATGATTTATAATTAAACTTTTTAGGCCTAGATATCTTTTTAGATGTCCACCAAAGAATAGTATATTATCTTCCCATTACATGATCATTAGTAATTGCAGATTTTGTATAATAAATTTAAAATTACAGAATATGGGATCTTCTTCAATACTGTACTTTCCACATAGCATCATAGTGTAATGCGAGAGATTATCACTAGGACCTTCAATACAATGCCTTCCGTTGCTTTCTGTATTCTACTACTTATGATTTCGTGAAAGAAGTTCTTCCGCTTATGGGTTCAGTTTCCCACTTCCTGGGCAAAACAGTGCCTTATACTCAGTACCATTCATCATCCCTTTGAGGAGAACGACGGCATATGTAATAGCAAAATCGATATATATATGATGAGTATTTCAGTCCCTTCTTTTGTCACCTGTTTTTATAAACAAGCAATTATTAATTTGTACAACCGTTGCCTCTTCTGTACCTTATGGAAGTGAGTGTCAGAATTTTCCCTTCACCAATTGTTGGATTTTAAAAGCATTATGTCAATTGTTCTTTCAGAGAAGAATTGGGCACATGAGGTCCAGAACACAAGACATTTGCTATAAGCCCAGCGCCTAATGGTGACGATGTACTTTCACTAGAACCTCCAAAGCATCAAACTTTACTACTACTGAAATTCAACATGAGGAGGAACAATGTGATGTTTCTATATTTGGTATATAATCCTTTATAATCTTTGTAATAATCGCCTTGACCTGTAACTACTTCAAAAGGGCCACTACTATGTCAATCACTAAAACTTTCAAGATAATATAGTAGCCTATAGTATGACAGAGAAATACCTTATATGCCATAAGCCCAGTGCCTAATGGTGAACAAGTACATATATTGCAACCTCCAAACCCTCACAATTTACTAGATGAATCTGAAAGTGGGATAGCCACTGAGATTCAACATGTGGAGCAAGGTGTTCCTATCTTTGGAATGGAATGGAATGCAAAGTTGGCGGGAGTTTATTACTCCCTACTTTATCGCAGAACCTGGACAGAGTCCCTTGCTGCTGGGTGATTCTATCGGGCGTGTTTTTGAGGTTTATTTTTAGTTAGCGGGTCTAATTTTTTCAAGTTTTCTTTATTATTATTTAGTATTTTAAGACGGATTTAATTGCATTCCAATCCGTTGTTCAACCAGCGTTATCGAACCCATTTCATGGGCCGAACGCGGAAGGCTAGGCTTATAAAGCCTGTCTCCTCCCGACGTAATTCCCCTTCAGACCGTCCACTGAAGTCCAGACCGTCCCCTTTTCCGGAGGAGTCGCAATTGCTGGGTTATTTTATCTTTCTTGTAAGTTTTGAAAAGGAGAGGTTGTGTAGAAGCTCTTCATCTGCTTCTGGTATGGCTGCCCTTCAGGACGCATCTCTGCTGGGCTCTGTTCCGGACTCCAGTCCGTGATGAGACGAGTGGTTGGTCTTCCTTCTTCTTCTTCTCCCTCTTCTTCTTCCGAAGACCTCTTCAGACCTGCACTTTCCTCCTATCTTTGGTGTACAATGCTCAAATCATCTGATAACAATAGCTGGATTAAACAAACACGTCCTTGCGATTTCAACAGCAAAAAAAGTCTAGCTTTTAGAATCTAGGATGTTAACTCTATTAGATCCAGAGCTGTACTAGTTTTGATGGTATTCCAACATTTATATAATCAATGCTCTGGCGGAATATGTTGCTACTGTACAGCAAGTGCTCTTTATTGTAAATTTTGTGTTTACCAGTTATTGGAAGGACTGCTAATTAAAAAAAATCATAGTTCTATATTTTATCAACATTTTTACTTTGAAACTTTTATTATAATTCATGGATCAAAGTTCCAAAAACACAAAAGCATATAAAATGTAAAACACATCATAGATTGATATTTATACTTTATAACAAATAAAATATAAAAATTAAAATAAAAAAAAGGAAAACATTTATTGTACTACAACAAAATTATTTAATGAAGAAGGGTATCCCCTTAAAGGTAAATAAGTTTGGCTTAATTTTCCAAATAATACATGCAATGTGATCAAATGTTTTACAAATTAATAACTAATATCAAATTAAGAATTTTTATAATTGTAATGTACATTTCATTAAATAAATTTTATGATGATGTTTTACTTTTATAACTTGTTATAGATTTTATGATTTTTTTTCAAATTTGAACTTTAAAATTGTCATATTCAACTTCATACAATTTGCTTTCAAATGCTTCTTCAGTACTGAAATTAAAAAAAAAAATGATTTTAATAACAATATACAAACAATTAAAACCTTTTTACGTAAATACCAAATATTAAGTAGTGTTCTATGTCATCAGAAATTGTCCTGTAACCAGCTTGGCATTGCATCACATGAATTTAAAAGTAAACTGAAATAACAATTTGAATATTTGAAATAATGAACTGAAAACAGATGACTCTTCGCATCACACATATTACTTTATGTGTATTGCTGGTAATTAATAAATAACTATCTTGTATTCATATAAATCGTAATAATTTTTGTGATTGCATTCGTAAATTAATTACTACTAAATCTCCAAAAAGGAATATTACTCATTTTTTAAATAAACTCTATATTGGTAGTGAGAGCACTAAATCTCACATACTTACTCAAAAAAGGAACTTACTGACCTAGAAAGGTTTCAAAAGAGGCACTACCACGTCAATCATCAAAGATAATATAGTAGCCTATACTGTGATAGAAATTCTTTATATTGAATATATTAGAAAACCATCACAATCCCTAACCCGCTATATTACGACTACCTCAGTTTACTAAGTAAACTTTTCTTTTATGCGAGTGGGCTTACACCTCATTCCTCCTCTATTTCGATCCTAATTATGACCTTACATTACGTTACTCATTGTAATATATCTGTCGCATAAAAACAGGAAGTTTTTACCATACCTTCCTACAGATGACTGTACTATTATTCCAACTATGGAATAAATTAACGAATAAGAAGGTTGTATTAGAATAACTTTAAAAAAAACACAAATTAAAAAATACTGTCGTCAGTTGTAATCTAGGTGAGAACAACACCAGTAGTAATCAATGAAAATCACCTTTTTATTGCCACCCATCGTCGACAAAAAAAAAAAAAATAAAAGTTAGAAATAAAAGTACTTTTTTCAATTATGTTTTACAGGTGGCAATAAAAACGTACTTTTTTCAATTATGTTTTCTATTATTCAGTGAAATAATTTCTAACCTTTCCTTGTCCATAATGGAAAGGATTACTACATTCTGATTTTCCAACCCAGAACACATTTATATTAGTTATGGGTTTATTTTTTTTAAATAACATGTCTGTGAATTTATTATAATCGATCTCATAAGAGAAGAGATAAGTATGAAGCAAAGAATAGCAATTATTATTACTAGAGTACTTTTGTAAATAATAATCTATTGTAACCATAAGTTTATTTCATTACTAAACAAACTTTTATCATACAGCTAAAAAATTACAACGTGCCATCTTATTATAAAACAAAGTGCAATTTCACTAACCTTTTCTTCCCCAAATTAAACACTTGATTTTTCACCGATAAATTTTAATTTAAATTTCCTTCACAAAGTAGAATAATTTATAAAATGTCTTATGCCCACGTTGCTTAAATAATATTGTTAAAAATTTTGATGCCTGTAAAACACAAAGAATAGTTAAATTAGAATGATTGAATGTTAAAAATAAAATAATCTAGAGTGTTAAATTAAGCATGCAAATTAATCCAGACAAGGAAGTTATTCAATAATAGTTCCAAATGAAATCATACTTGTACAATCTGTGAATATCTAATATAATTAGTATGTTTATCTTTATTCTTAATCACTCAACGTACACGATTTGGCATCCATGCAACAAGTGTACTAAACGTTTTTTTTTCATTTCTCCATCATGACACCATACCAATATTATGGATTGATGACGTCAGTTTTTGTGTACGGGTTTTTGTGCCTCAACTTTTTAATAACAACACAATGCTTGTGATGTTTGTCGTTTGTTATAGTTTGTCCTACATTCATAGTACTACATTTGATAATTGCAAGAATAACTAGTAAAACCATAAGAATTTTTCATCAAGTTAACTGTAAAACTTAAATTTGTCACCTTAATGAAAATTTCATAATATTCAACATATATTTCTCGACTTATGGGTGGAAAATTAAAAAAAAAAAATTAAATCGTACAGATAAACAGATTAAATTTTAAAAACCGATATAAACAGAGTACTGCGAATTAGGGGCGGTTTTGAACATTTCACCTCTCGTTTTTACGTAAACTATCATTATATATAATATATCATAGATAAAGAAAGAAAAAAAAAGAAAATGCAAAGTTTCACATACCTTTATACTTTTAATAAATATTTATTTCAAATTGTGTCCATTCACGAAAAATTTTGAAGGCTGTAAAATAGAAAGAAAATGAACATAATTAGACAAAAAAGAATATACCTAAAATTTAGAATAAGAATTACACCGTTTATAGTTTAATCTAATATTTGTTATTTCAATACATGAAACTTGTGGAGAAATTTATCACCTAAAAAATTTGAAATAATACTTAAGGAAGAATATGGCTTTTTTTATCATTAATTATTACTATTCAGGCAGGCAATATGATTGCTTTATATTTTTCACGTATACCAAACTGAAGATTAGTATTTGGCTCCACCTTCTAGTGAAGATGATTTAATAACCACCTCCTCATGTGAATGACATATTATCATTAAATTGAATTAAAAATTTTGTTCATAAGCGAAAACCACTTAAGACAGGTCACAGCACTTAACCCTAATAATTTACAGTTTTTTTCTAGTTTGTGATAGCAGAAGACATATGATATATGCTTTAATAGCTACATCATCAAATTAAAAATAATGTAGAATAGTAATTTCTATAGAAGTAGTTATTGCAGGATTATAGTGTAAAGTCATCATATTTATTATCATTTCAGATTCAACACATTTTTCAATTCACCTATCTGGTGATAGTCCACTATTCCTATTGGATAATAACCGCCACTGGAATACTTTACTGATATGTTCTGCGGTATTGCCTTGTAAATTTAAACAAGCATAATGAAAGAATGAGAATAACATGTTAGAGTTATATATATGATTATATGATTAAACAAAGTTACGAAAAACAAAATAAACATCTAAAGTAAATAAGCTTTTGTACTGGCATGTACAAGGTTAGAAGCATCATGTACGCCCAGACCTTCAGAGAACAATAAAATTATACTTATACTCATTGAAATTTACTTATTCTTAATTATATTAATAATTTTCCTCATAATATGATATTATTTAAATATTATTAGCTTACCGTTTTTGGAAGTAAGCTAAGTATAAACTAACTTCCGCCTTTTTACCCAGCAGTTTACCTCCTTGCATGCAAGGCAGGTACCCACTGGATAAATTAATGGACGTGGACGTGGTAGACTCGGAGGTGCTTGGGGTTGTGATGCACGGCGACGTTTCGTTCTGCAAATAATACACATGAATTAAGGAATACACATTACTAAGAAATTACAGAATCTTATTAGATGGTCATAAAATTACAATTACTTATTTTGTAATTAAATATTTACATACCGCCACCACTGTGCTGCTATATAAACAGCAAAGAGAGATGCCAATATTAGTTTGCCTTTCATTTTATCAGTTATCAGTTATATTATTTATACTATTTATAATAGCTTAAATCGTCTGAATGTGTTTTTACTGTTAGTCACAGTATTAAAATAATAAATAAGAAAAAATATTGTTGCCATGGAAAACCGAAAACTTCTTTTATTTACCATAGTTACCTACCCGCAACACTGCACTTTATGTTTTTAAATTATATTTTATTTTTTCTTTAGTTACAAATAATTTTAAAGTACGATCAAATATTTAACTGCATGCTACCAGTAAACATCGCTGTACCTTTACTTTATATATGGAACTTTATATATTTATACATGGAATAAAGGTAGCTGACCCACTCGGCACAAAGAAGAAGAATAAATTTGAGGGAATGTGCTGGGAAGAGTAAGACGAGAATCAATCAACAGGTCTACAGGTCATCAATCAATCTAACAATCATTTTTAAAGATATCCTAATTTTATATGAAATTCATAAAAATGTAAATAAGTTATATTAAAGAATATAAGAAGAATAACACATGAAATTGCAGACAAAAATAAACACAACCACTTAAAAAGCAATAATTTTTAAGTAGAGAAACATTCTATTAACATGCACTACCGAACATAAAGTTTTTTTCATAATCTACGCTAGGTTTAAGAAAATAAAATTCAGTCGAAAATATTCAAAATGAAAAACGAACAACATTTTTGAGATTAGTGAATACCAAAATTCAGGCAAGAATTCATAGCGGACATATCTGTATAATTGGGACAAACAAGTGAAAATCAGTAGCTTCAGACTTTATGCGATTCATTACAAACTAATAAAAATGCAGTATTCTCTTTATTAAAACTGTAGAATTTGGAAAAGTCAACCCCATTGATGTAACTGTTGTCCTTACACACTTTGCTTATATGTCGGCAATAATAATCTCAAACGTAAAATACAAAAAAGATAAAATACAGTACTGAATACCTATTTAAACAGTATACAAACTTGCAAACATAATCATACAGAAAATCATTATACACAATAACCACTAAGTAGAAATAAATACTTTTTAAAAATAACATAGATATATTAATACATTATCAATTATTATGGAAATATCCTACAAATCATTTCGAACCAGAGACAAACGTTGTTTCAAATATAACAGGCTGGTCAACAAGATTTCCTTTTTTCCTTTAATTACAGATTAACATCTTTCGAAAGCACTTGTTCTCAGCTTAATGATGTGAAGAACAAGCGGCCTCATCAAATCACTGTCCTTCAGAAAGGAAAAGTCGATTAATTTACTTTTTGAATTAGAAACAAAGAATACAGAAATAAATATGTTTATGAAACTTATGATTTATAATTAAACTTTTTAGGCCTAGATATCTTTTTAGATGTCCACCAAAGAATAGTATATTATCTTCCCATTACATGACCATTAGTAATTGCAGATTTTGTATAATAAATTTAAAATTACAGAATATGGGATCTTCTTCAATACTGTACTTTCCACATAGCATCATAGTGTAATGCGAGAGATTATCACTAGGACCTTCAATACAATGCCTTCCGTTGCTTTCTGTATTCTACTACTTATGATTTCTTGAAGAAGTTCTTCCGCTTATGGGTTCAGTTTCCCACTTCCTGGGCAAAACAGTGCCTTATACTCAGTACCATTCATCATCCCTTTGAGGAGAACGACGGCATATGTAATAGCAAAATCGATATATATATGATGAGTATTTCAGTCCCTTCTTTTGTCACCTGTTTTTATAAACAAGCAATTATTAATTTGTACAACCGTTGCCTCTTCTGTACCTTATGGAAGTGAGTGTCAGAATTTTCCCTTCACCAATTGTTGGATTTTAAAAGCATTATGTCAATTGTTCTTTCAGAGAAGAATTGGGCACATGAGGTCCAGAACACAAGACATTTGCTATAAGCCCAGCGCCTAATGGTGACGATGTACTTTCACTAGAACCTCCAAAGCATCAAACTTTACTACTACTGAAATTCAACATGAGGAGGAACAATGTGATGTTTCTATATTTGGTATATAATCCTTTATAATCTTTGTAATAATCGCCTTGACCTGTAACTACTTCAAAAGGGCCACTACTATGTCAATCACTAAAACTTTCAAGATAATATAGTAGCCTATAGTATGACAGAGAAATACCTTATATGCCATAAGCCCAGTGCCTAATGGTGAACAAGTACATATATTGCAACCTCCAAACCCTCACAATTTACTAGATGAATCTGAAAGTGGGATAGCCACTGAGATTCAACATGTGGAGCAAGGTGTTCCTATCTTTGGAATGGAATGGAATGCAAAGTTGGCGGGAGTTTATTACTCCCTACTTTATCGCAGAACCTGGACAGAGTCCCTTGCTGCTGGGTGATTCTATCGGGCGTGTTTTTGAGGTTTATTTTTAGTTAGCGGGTCTAATTTTTTCAAGTTTTCTTTATTATTATTTAGTATTTTAAGACGGATTTAATTGCATTCCAATCCGTTGTTCAACCAGCGTTATCGAACCCATTTCATGGGCCGAACGCGGAAGGCTAGGCTTATAAAGCCTGTCTCCTCCCGACGTAATTCCCCTTCAGACCGTCCACTGAAGTCCAGACCGTCCCCTTTTCCGGAGGAGTCGCAATTGCTGGGTTATTTTATCTTTCTTGTAAGTTTTGAAAAGGAGAGGTTGTGTAGAAGCTCTTCATCTGCTTCTGGTATGGCTGCCCTTCAGGACGCATCTCTGCTGGGCTCTGTTCCGGACTCCAGTCCGTGATGAGACGAGTGGTTGGTCTTCCTTCTTCTTCTTCTCCCTCTTCTTCTTCCGAAGACCTCTTCAGACCTGCACTTTCCTCCTATCTTTGGTGTACAATGCTCAAATCATCTGATAACAATAGCTGGATTAAACAAACACGTCCTTGCGATTTCAACAGCAAAAAAAGTCTAGCTTTTAGAATCTAGGATGTTAACTCTATTAGATCCAGAGCTGTACTAGTTTTGATGGTATTCCAACATTTATATAATCAATGCTCTGGCGGAATATGTTGCTACTGTACAGCAAGTGCTCTTTATCCTAATTTTATATGAAATTCATAAAAATGTAAATAAGTTATATTAAAGAATATAAGAAGAATAACACATGAAATTGCAGACAAAAATAAACACAACCACTTAAAAAGCAATAATTTTTAAGTAGAGAAATATTCTATTAACATGCACTACCGAACATAAAGTTTTTTTCATAATCTACGCTAGGTTTAAGAAAATAAAATTCAGTCGAAAATATTCAAAATGAAAAACGAACAACATTTTTGAGATTAGTGAATACCAAAATTCAGGCAAGAATTCATAGCGGACATATCTGTATAATTGGGACAAACAAGTGAAAATCAGTAGCTTCAGACTTTATGCGATTCATTACAAACTAATAAAAATGCAGTATTCTCTTTATTAAAACTGTAGAATTTGCAAAAGTCAACCCCATTGATGTAACTGTTGTCCTTACACACTTTGCTTATATGTCGGCAATAATAATCTCAAACGTAAAATACAAAAAAGATAAAATACAGTACTGAATACCTATTTAAACAGTATACAAACTTGCAAACATAATCTTACAGAAAATCATTATACACAATAACCACTAAGTAGAAATAAATACTTTTTAAAAATAACATAGATATATTAATACATTATCAATTATTTAGGAAATATCCTACAAATCATTTCGAACCAGAGACAAACGTTGTTTCAAATATAACAGGCTGGTCAACAAGATTTCCTTTTTTCCTTTAATTACAGATTAACATCTTTCGAAAGCACTTGTTCTCAGCTTAATGATGTGAAGAACAAGCGGCCTCATCAAATCACTGTCCTTCAGAAAGGAAAAGTCGATTAATTTACTTTTTGAATTAGAAACAAAGAATACAGAAATAAATATGTTTATGAAACTTATGATTTATAATTAAACTTTTTAGGCCTAGATATCTTTTTAGATGTCCACCAAAGAATAGTATATTATCTTCCCATTACATGACCATTAGTAATTGCAGATTTTGTATAATAAATTTAAAATTACAGAATATGGGATCTTCTTCAATACTGTACTTTCCACATAGCATCATAGTGTAATGCGAGAGATTATCACTAGGACCTTCAATACAATGCCTTCCGTTGCTTTCTGTATTCTACTACTTATGATTTCTTGAAGAAGTTCTTCCGCTTATGGGTTCAGTTTCCCACTTCCTGGGCAAAACAGTGCCTTATACTCAGTACCATTCATCATCCCTTTGAGGAGAACGACGGCATATGTAATAGCAAAATCGATATATATATGATGAGTATTTCAGTCCCTTCTTTTGTCACCTGTTTTTATAAACAAGCAATTATTAATTTGTACAACCGTTGCCTCTTCTGTACCTTATGGAAGTGAGTGTCAGAATTTTCCCTTCACCAATTGTTGGATTTTAAAAGCATTATGTCAATTGTTCTTTCAGAGAAGAATTGGGCACATGAGGTCCAGAACACAAGACATTTGCTATAAGCCCAGCGCCTAATGGTGACGATGTACTTTCACTAGAACCTCCAAAGCATCAAACTTTACTACTACTGAAATTCAACATGAGGAGGAACAATGTGATGTTTCTATATTTGGTATATAATCCTTTATAATCTTTGTAATAATCGCCTTGACCTGTAACTACTTCAAAAGGGCCACTACTATGTCAATCACTAAAACTTTCAAGATAATATAGTAGCCTATAGTATGACAGAGAAATACCTTATATGCCATAAGCCCAGTGCCTAATGGTGAACAAGTACATATATTGCAACCTCCAAACCCTCACAATTTACTAGATGAATCTGAAAGTGGGATAGCCACTGAGATTCAACATGTGGAGCAAGGTGTTCCTATCTTTGGAATGGAATGGAATGCAAAGTTGGCGGGAGTTTATTACTCCCTACTTTATCGCAGAACCTGGACAGAGTCCCTTGCTGCTGGGTGATTCTATCGGGCGTGTTTTTGAGGTTTATTTTTAGTTAGCGGGTCTAATTTTTTCAAGTTTTCTTTATTATTATTTAGTATTTTAAGACGGATTTAATTGCATTCCAATCCGTTGTTCAACCAGCGTTATCGAACCCATTTCATGGGCCGAACGCGGAAGGCTAGGCTTATAAAGCCTGTCTCCTCCCGACGTAATTCCCCTTCAGACCGTCCACTGAAGTCCAGACCGTCCCCTTTTCCGGAGGAGTCGCAATTGCTGGGTTATTTTATCTTTCTTGTAAGTTTTGAAAAGGAGAGGTTGTGTAGAAGCTCTTCATCTGCTTCTGGTATGGCTGCCCTTCAGGACGCATCTCTGCTGGGCTCTGTTCCGGACTCCAGTCCGTGATGAGACGAGTGGTTGGTCTTCCTTCTTCTTCTTCTTCCTCTTCTTCTTCCGAAGACCTCTTCAGACCTGCACTTTCCTCCTATCTTTGGTGTACAATGCTCAAATCATCTGATAACAATAGCTGGATTAAACAAACACGTCCTTGCGATTTCAACAGCAAAAAAAGTCTAGCTTTTAGAATCTAGGATGTTAACTCTATTAGATCCAGAGCTGTACTAGTTTTGATGGTATTCCAACATTTATATAATCAATGCTCTGGCGGAATATGTTGCTACTGTACAGCAAGTGCTCTTTATCCTAATTTTATATGAAATTCATAAAAATGTAAATAAGTTATATTAAAGAATATAAGAAGAATAACACATGAAATTGCAGACAAAAATAAACACTTTTTTTTTTTTTTTTTTTTGTCTTCAGTCATTTGACTGGTTTGATGCAGCTCTCCAAGATTCCCTATCTAGTGCTAGTCGTTTCATTTCAGTATACCCTCTACATCCTACATCCCCAACAATTTGTTTTACATACTCCAAACGTGGCCTGCCTACACAATTTTTCCGTTCTACCTGTCCTTCCAATATTAAAGCGACTATTCCAGGATGCCTTAGTATGTGGCCTATAAGTCTGTCTCTTCTTTTAACTATATTCTTCCAAATGCTTCTTTCTTCATCTATTTGCCGCAATACCTCTTCATTTGTCACTTTATCCACCCATCTGATTTTTAACATTCTCCTATAGCACCACATTTCAAAAGCTTCTAATCTTTTCTTCTCAGATACTCCGATTGTCCAAGTTTCACTTCCATATAAAGCGACACTCCAAACATACACTTTCAAAAATCTTTTCCTGACATTTAAATTAATTTTTGATGTAAACAAATTATATTTCTTACTGAAGGCTCGTTTAGCTTGTGCTATTCGGCATTTTATATCGCTCCTGCCTCGTCCATCTTTAGTAATTTTACTTCCCAAATAACAAAATTCTTCTACCTCCATAATCTTTTCTCCTCCTATTTTCACATTCAGGGGTCCATCTTTGTTATTTCTACTACATTTCATTACTTTTGTTTTGTTCTTGTTTATTTTCATGCGATAGTTCTTGCGTAGGACTTCATCTATGCCATTCATTGTTTCTTCTAAATCCTTTTTACTCTCGGCTAGAATTACTATATCATCAGCAAATCGTAGCATCTTTATCTTTTCACCTTGTACTGTTACTCTGAATCTAAATTGTTCTTTAATATCATTAACTGCTAGTTCCATGTAAAGATTAAAAAGTAACGGAGATAGGGAACATCCTTGTCGGACTCCCTTTCTTATTAGGGCTTCTTTCTTATGTTCTTCAATTGTTATTGTTGCTGTTTGGTTCCTGTACATGTTAGCAATTGTTCTTCTATCTCTGTATTTGAACCCTAATTTTTTTAAAATGCTGAACATTTTATTCCAATCTACGTTATCGAAAGCCTTTTCTAGGTCTATAAACGCCAAGTATGTTGGTTTGTTTTTCTTTAATCTTCCTTCTACTATTAATCTGAGGCCTAAAATTGCTTCCCTTGTCCCTATACTTTTCCTGAAACCAAATTGGTCTTCTCCTAACACTTCTTCCACTCTCCTCTCAATTTTGACTTGAAAATAAACACAACCACTTAAAAAGCAATAATTTTTAAGTAGAGAAATATTCTATTAACATGCACTACCGAACATAAAGTTTTTTTCATAATCTACGCTAGGTTTAAGAAAATAAAATTCAGTCGAAAATATTCAAAATGAAAAACGAACAACATTTTTGAGATTAGTGAATACCAAAATTCAGGCAAGAATTCATAGCGGACATATCTGTATAATTGGGACAAACAAGTGAAAATCAGTAGCTTCAGACTTTATGCGATTCATTACAAACTAATAAAAATGCAGTATTCTCTTTATTAAAACTGTAGAATTTGCAAAAGTCAACCCCATTGATGTAACTGTTGTCCTTACACACTTTGCTTATATGTCGGCAATAATAATCTCAAACGTAAAATACAAAAAAGATAAAATACAGTACTGAATACCTATTTAAACAGTATACAAACTTGCAAACATAATCTTACAGAAAATCATTATACACAATAACCACTAAGTAGAAATAAATACTTTTTAAAAATAACATAGATATATTAATACATTATCAATTATTTAGGAAATATCCTACAAATCATTTCGAACCAGAGACAAACGTTGTTTCAAATATAACAGGCTGGTCAACAAGATTTCCTTTTTTCCTTTAATTACAGATTAACATCTTTCGAAAGCACTTGTTCTCAGCTTAATGATGTGAAGAACAAGCGGCCTCATCAAATCACTGTCCTTCAGAAAGGAAAAGTCGATTAATTTACTTTTTGAATTAGAAACAAAGAATACAGAAATAAATATGTTTATGAAACTTATGATTTATAATTAAACTTTTTAGGCCTAGATATCTTTTTAGATGTCCACCAAAGAATAGTATATTATCTTCCCATTACATGACCATTAGTAATTGCAGATTTTGTATAATAAATTTAAAATTACAGAATATGGGATCTTCTTCAATACTGTACTTTCCACATAGCATCATAGTGTAATGCGAGAGATTATCACTAGGACCTTCAATACAATGCCTTCCGTTGCTTTCTGTATTCTACTACTTATGATTTCTTGAAGAAGTTCTTCCGCTTATGGGTTCAGTTTCCCACTTCCTGGGCAAAACAGTGCCTTATACTCAGTACCATTCATCATCCCTTTGAGGAGAACGACGGCATATGTAATAGCAAAATCGATATATATATGATGAGTATTTCAGTCCCTTCTTTTGTCACCTGTTTTTATAAACAAGCAATTATTAATTTGTACAACCGTTGCCTCTTCTGTACCTTATGGAAGTGAGTGTCAGAATTTTCCCTTCACCAATTGTTGGATTTTAAAAGCATTATGTCAATTGTTCTTTCAGAGAAGAATTGGGCACATGAGGTCCAGAACACAAGACATTTGCTATAAGCCCAGCGCCTAATGGTGACGATGTACTTTCACTAGAACCTCCAAAGCATCAAACTTTACTACTACTGAAATTCTACATGAGGAGGAACAATGTGATGTTTCTATATTTGGTATATAATCCTTTATAATCTTTGTAATAATCGCCTTGACCTGTAACTACTTCAAAAGGGCCACTACTATGTCAATCACTAAAACTTTCAAGATAATATAGTAGCCTATAGTATGACAGAGAAATACCTTATATGCCATAAGCCCAGTGCCTAATGGTGAACAAGTACATATATTGCAACCTCCAAACCCTCACAATTTACTAGATGAATCTGAAAGTGGGATAGCCACTGAGATTCAACATGTGGAGCAAGGTGTTCCTATCTTTGGAATGGAATGGAATGCAAAGTTGGCGGGAGTTTATTACTCCCTACTTTATCGCAGAACCTGGACAGAGTCCCTTGCTGCTGGGTGATTCTATCGGGCGTGTTTTTGAGGTTTATTTTTAGTTAGCGGGTCTAATTTTTTCAAGTTTTCTTTATTATTATTTAGTATTTTAAGACGGATTTAATTGCATTCCAATCCGTTGTTCAACCAGCGTTATCGAACCCATTTCATGGGCCGATCGCGGAAGGCTAGGCTTATAAAGCCTGTCTCCTCCCGACGTAATTCCCCTTCAGACCGTCCACTGAAGTCCAGACCGTCCCCTTTTCCGGAGGAGTCGCAATTGCTGGGTTATTTTATCTTTCTTGTAAGTTTTGAAAAGGAGAGGTTGTGTAGAAGCTCTTCATCTGCTTCTGGTATGGCTGCCCTTCAGGACGCATCTCTGCTGGGCTCTGTTCCGGACTCCAGTCCGTGATGAGACGAGTGGTTGGTCTTCCTTCTTCTTCTTCTTCCTCTTCTTCTTCCGAAGACCTCTTCAGACCTGCACTTTCCTCCTATCTTTGGTGTACAATGCTCAAATCATCTGATAACAATAGCTGGATTAAACAAACACGTCCTTGCGATTTCAACAGCAAAAAAAGTCTAGCTTTTAGAATCTAGGATGTTAACTCTATTAGATCCAGAGCTGTACTAGTTTTGATGGTATTCCAACATTTATATAATCAATGCTCTGGCGGAATATGTTGCTACTGTACAGCAAGTGCTCTTTATTGTAAATTTTGTGTTTACCAGTTATTGGAAGGACTGCTAATTAAAAAAAAATCATAGTTCTATATTTTATCAACATTTTTACTTTGAAACTTTTATTATAATTCATGGATCAAAGTTCCAAAAACACAAAAGCATATAAAATGTAAAACACATCATAGATTGATATTTATACTTTATAACAAATAAAATATAAAAATTAAAATAAAAAAAAGGAAAACATTTATTGTACTACAACAAAATTATTTAATGAAGAAGGGTATCCCCTTAAAGGTAAATAAGTTTGGCTTAATTTTCCAAATAATACATGCAATGTGATCAAATGTTTTACAAATTAATAACTAATATCAAATTAAGAATTTTTATAATTGTAATGTACATTTCATTAAATAAATTTTATGATGATGTTTTACTTTTATAACTTGTTATAGATTTTATGATTTTTTTTCAAATTTGAACTTTAAAATTGTCATATTCAACTTCATACAATTTGCTTTCAAATGCTTCTTCAGTACTGAAATTAAAAAAAAAAATGATTTTAATAACAATATACAAACAATTAAAACCTTTTTACGTAAATACCAAATATTAAGTAGTGTTCTATGTCATCAGAAATTGTCCTGTAACCAGCTTGGCATTGCATCACATGAATTTAAAAGTAAACTGAAATAACAATTTGAATATTTGAAATAATGAACTGAAAACAGATGACTCTTCGCATCACACATATTACTTTATGTGTATTGCTGGTAATTAATAAATAACTATCTTGTATTCATATAAATCGTAATAATTTTTGTGATTGCATTCGTAAATTAATTACTACTAAATCTCCAAAAAGGAATATTACTCATTTTTTAAATAAACTCTATATTGGTAGTGAGAGCACTAAATCTCACATACTTACTCAAAAAAGGAACTTACTGACCTAGAAAGGTTTCAAAAGAGGCACTACCACGTCAATCATCAAAGATAATATAGTAGCCTATACTGTGATAGAAATTCTTTATATTGAATATATTAGAAAACCATCACAATCCCTAACCCGCTATATTACGACTACCTCAGTTTACTAAGTAAACTTTTCTTTTATGCGAGTGGGCTTACACCTCATTCCTCCTCTATTTCGATCCTAATTATGACCTTACATTACGTTACTCATTGTAATATATCTGTCGCATAAAAACAGGAAGTTTTTACCATACCTTCCTACAGATGACTGTACTATTATTCCAACTATGGAATAAATTAACGAATAAGAAGGTTGTATTAGAATAACTTTAAAAAAAACACAAATTAAAAAATACTGTCGTCAGTTGTAATCTAGGTGAGAACAACACCAGTAGTAATCAATGAAAATCACCTTTTTATTGCCACCCATCGTCGACAAAAAAAAAAAAAATAAAAGTTAGAAATAAAACTACTTTTTTCAATTATGTTTTACACGTGGCAATAAAAACGTACTTTTTTCAATTATGTTTTCTATTATTCAGTGAAATAATTTCTAACCTTTCCTTGTCCATAATGGAAAGGATTACTACATTCTGATTTTCCAACCCAGAACACATTTATATTAGTTATGGGTTTATTTTTTTTAAATAACATGTCTGTGAATTTATTATAATCGATCTCATAAGAGAAGAGATAAGTATGAAGCAAAGAATAGCAATTATTATTACTAGAGTACTTTTGTAAATAATAATCTATTGTAACCATAAGTTTATTTCATTACTAAACAAACTTTTATCATACAGCTAAAAAATTACAACGTGCCATCTTATTATAAAACAAAGTGCAATTTCACTAACCTTTTCTTCCCCAAATTAAACACTTGATTTTTCACCGATAAATTTTAATTTAAATTTCCTTCACAAAGTAGAATAATTTATAAAATGTCTTATGCCCACGTTGCTTAAATAATATTGTTAAAAATTTTGATGCCTGTAAAACACAAAGAATAGTTAAATTAGAATGATTGAATGTTAAAAATAAAATAATCTAGAGTGTTAAATTAAGCATGCAAATTAATCCAGACAAGGAAGTTATTCAATAATAGTTCCAAATGAAATCATACTTGTACAATCTGTGAATATCTAATATAATTAGTATGTTTATCTTTATTCTTAATCACTCAACGTACACGATTTGGCATCCATGCAACAAGTGTACTAAACGTTTTTTTTTTCATTTCTCCATCATGACACCATACCAATATTATGGATTGATGACGTCAGTTTTTGTGTACGGGTTTTTGTGCCTCAACTTTTTAATAACAACACAATGCTTGTGATGTTTGTCGTTTGTTATAGTTTGTCCTACATTCATAGTACTACATTTGATAATTGCAAGAATAACTAGTAAAACCATAAGAATTTTTCATCAAGTTAACTGTAAAACTTAAATTTGTCACCTTAATGAAAATTTCATAATATTCAACATATATTTCTCGACTTATGGGTGGAAAATTAAAAAAAAAAAATTAAATCGTACAGATAAACAGATTAAATTTTAAAAACCGATATAAACAGAGTACTGCGAATTAGGGGCGGTTTTGAACATTTCACCTCTCGTTTTTACGTAAACTATCATTATATATAATATATCATAGATAAAGAAAGAAAAAAAAAGAAAATGCAAAGTTTCACATACCTTTATACTTTTAATAAATATTTATTTCAAATTGTGTCCATTCACGAAAAATTTTGAAGGCTGTAAAATAGAAAGAAAATGAACATAATTAGACAAAAAAGAATATACCTAAAATTTAGAATAAGAATTACACCGTTTATAGTTTAATCTAATATTTGTTATTTCAATACATGAAACTTGTGGAGAAATTTATCACCTAAAAAATTTGAAATAATACTTAAGGAAGAATATGGCTTTTTTTATCATTAATTATTACTATTCAGGCAGGCAATATGATTGCTTTATATTTTTCACGTATACCAAACTGAAGATTAGTATTTGGCTCCACCTTCTAGTGAAGATGATTTAATAACCACCTCCTCATGTGAATGACATATTATCATTAAATTGAATTAAAAATTTTGTTCATAAGCGAAAACCACTTAAGACAGGTCACAGCACTTAACCCTAATAATTTACAGTTTTTTTCTAGTTTGTGATAGCAGAAGACATATGATATATGCTTTAATAGCTACATCATCAAATTAAAAATAATGTAGAATAGTAATTTCTATAGAAGTAGTTATTGCAGGATTATAGTGTAAAGTCATCATATTTATTATCATTTCAGATTCAACACATTTTTCAATTCACCTATCTGGTGATAGTCCACTATTCCTATTGGATAATAACCGCCACTGGAATACTTTACTGATATGTTCTGCGGTATTGCCTTGTAAATTTAAACAAGCATAATGAAAGAATGAGAATAACATATTAGAGTTATATATATGATTATATGATTAAACAAAGTTACGAAAAACAAAATAAACATCTAAAGTAAATAAGCTTTTGTACTGGCATGTACAAGGTTAGAAGCATCATGTACGCCCAGACCTTCAGAGAACAATAAAATTATACTTATACTCATTGAAATTTACTTATTCTTAATTATATTAATAATTTTCCTCATAATATATTATTATTTAAATATTATTAGCTTACCGTTTTTGGAAGTAAGCTAAGTATAAACTAACTTCCGCCTTTTTACCCAGCAGTTTACCTCCTTGCATGCAAGGCAGGTACCCACTGGATAAATTAATGGACGTGGACGTGGTAGACTCGGAGGTGCTTGGGGTTGTGATGCACGGCGACGTTTCGTTCTGCAAATAATACACATGAATTAAGGAATACACATTACTAAGAAATTACAGAATCTTATTAGATGGTCATAAAATTACAATTACTTATTTTGTAATTAAATATTTACATACCGCCACCACTGTGCTGCTATATAAACAGCAAAGAGAGATGCCAATATTAGTTTGCCTTTCATTTTATCAGTTATCAGTTATATTATTTATACTATTTATAATAGCTTAAATCGTCTGAATGTGTTTTTACTGTTAGTCACAGTATTAAAATAATAAATAAGAAAAAATATTGTTGCCATGGAAAACCGAAAACTTCTTTTATTTACCATAGTTAC
Organism: Lycorma delicatula; assembly: GCF_047948215.1. NCBI lineage: Eukaryota > Metazoa > Arthropoda > Insecta > Hemiptera > Fulgoridae > Lycorma > Lycorma delicatula. The sequence goes on from NC_134455.1 coordinate 251,206,961, forward strand.
CTACCCGCAACACTGCACTTTATGTTTTTAAATTATATTTTATTTTTTCTTTAGTTACAAATAATTTTAAAGTACGATCAAATATTTAACTGCATGCTACCAGTAAACATCGCTGTACCTTTACTTTATATATGGAACTTTATATATTTATACATGGAATAAAGGTAGCTGACCCACTCGGCACAAAGAAGAAGAATAAATTTGAGGGAATGTGCTGGGAAGAGTAAGACGAGAATCAATCAACAGGTCTACAGGTCATCAATCAATCTAACAATCATTTTATAAGATATCCTAATTTTATATGAAATTCATAAAAATGTAAATAAGTTATATTAAAGAATATAAGAAGAATAACACATGAAATTGCAGACAAAAATAAACACAACCACTTAAAAAGCAATAATTTTTAAGTAGAGAAACATTCTATTAACATGCACTACCGAACATAAAGTTTTTTTCATAATCTACGCTAGGTTTAAGAAAATAAAATTCAGTCGAAAATATTCAAAATGAAAAACGAACAACATTTTTGAGATTAGTGAATACCAAAATTCAGGCAAGAATTCATAGCGGACATATCTGTATAATTGGGACAAACAAGTGAAAATCAGTAGCTTCAGACTTTATGCGATTCATTACAAACTAATAAAAATGCAGTATTCTCTTTATTAAAACTGTAGAATTTGCAAAAGTCAACCCCATTGATGTAACTGTTGTCCTTACACACTTTGCTTATATGTCGGCAATAATAATCTCAAACGTAAAATACAAAAAAGATAAAATACAGTACTGAATACCTATTTAAACAGTATACAAACTTGCAAACATAATCATACAGAAAATCATTATACACAATAACCACTAAGTAGAAATAAATACTTTTTAAAAATAACATAGATATATTAATACATTATCAATTATTATGGAAATATCCTACAAATCATTTCGAACCAGAGACAAACGTTGTTTCAAATATAACAGGCTGGTCAACAAGATTTCCTTTTTTCCTTTAATTACAGATTAACATCTTTCGAAAGCACTTGTTCTCAGCTTAATGATGTGAAGAACAAGCGGCCTCATCAAATCACTGTCCTTCAGAAAGGAAAAGTCGATTAATTTACTTTTTGAATTAGAAACAAAGAATACAGAAATAAATATGTTTATGAAACTTATGATTTATAATTAAACTTTTTAGGCCTAGATATCTTTTTAGATGTCCACCAAAGAATAGTATATTATCTTCCCATTACATGATCATTAGTAATTGCAGATTTTGTATAATAAATTTAAAATTACAGAATATGGGATCTTCTTCAATACTGTACTTTCCACATAGCATCATAGTGTAATGCGAGAGATTATCACTAGGACCTTCAATACAATGCCTTCCGTTGCTTTCTGTATTCTACTACTTATGATTTCGTGAAAGAAGTTCTTCCGCTTATGGGTTCAGTTTCCCACTTCCTGGGCAAAACAGTGCCTTATACTCAGTACCATTCATCATCCCTTTGAGGAGAACGACGGCATATGTAATAGCAAAATCGATATATATATGATGAGTATTTCAGTCCCTTCTTTTGTCACCTGTTTTTATAAACAAGCAATTATTAATTTGTACAACCGTTGCCTCTTCTGTACCTTATGGAAGTGAGTGTCAGAATTTTCCCTTCACCAATTGTTGGATTTTAAAAGCATTATGTCAATTGTTCTTTCAGAGAAGAATTGGGCACATGAGGTCCAGAACACAAGACATTTGCTATAAGCCCAGCGCCTAATGGTGACGATGTACTTTCACTAGAACCTCCAAAGCATCAAACTTTACTACTACTGAAATTCAACATGAGGAGGAACAATGTGATGTTTCTATATTTGGTATATAATCCTTTATAATCTTTGTAATAATCGCCTTGACCTGTAACTACTTCAAAAGGGCCACTACTATGTCAATCACTAAAACTTTCAAGATAATATAGTAGCCTATAGTATGACAGAGAAATACCTTATATGCCATAAGCCCAGTGCCTAATGGTGAACAAGTACATATATTGCAACCTCCAAACCCTCACAATTTACTAGATGAATCTGAAAGTGGGATAGCCACTGAGATTCAACATGTGGAGCAAGGTGTTCCTATCTTTGGAATGGAATGGAATGCAAAGTTGGCGGGAGTTTATTACTCCCTACTTTATCGCAGAACCTGGACAGAGTCCCTTGCTGCTGGGTGATTCTATCGGGCGTGTTTTTGAGGTTTATTTTTAGTTAGCGGGTCTAATTTTTTCAAGTTTTCTTTATTATTATTTAGTATTTTAAGACGGATTTAATTGCATTCCAATCCGTTGTTCAACCAGCGTTATCGAACCCATTTCATGGGCCGAACGCGGAAGGCTAGGCTTATAAAGCCTGTCTCCTCCCGACGTAATTCCCCTTCAGACCGTCCACTGAAGTCCAGACCGTCCCCTTTTCCGGAGGAGTCGCAATTGCTGGGTTATTTTATCTTTCTTGTAAGTTTTGAAAAGGAGAGGTTGTGTAGAAGCTCTTCATCTGCTTCTGGTATGGCTGCCCTTCAGGACGCATCTCTGCTGGGCTCTGTTCCGGACTCCAGTCCGTGATGAGACGAGTGGTTGGTCTTCCTTCTTCTTCTTCTCCCTCTTCTTCTTCCGAAGACCTCTTCAGACCTGCACTTTCCTCCTATCTTTGGTGTACAATGCTCAAATCATCTGATAACAATAGCTGGATTAAACAAACACGTCCTTGCGATTTCAACAGCAAAAAAAGTCTAGCTTTTAGAATCTAGGATGTTAACTCTATTAGATCCAGAGCTGTACTAGTTTTGATGGTATTCCAACATTTATATAATCAATGCTCTGGTGGAATATGTTGCTACTGTACAGCAAGTGCTCTTTATCCTAATTTTATATGAAATTCATAAAAATGTAAATAAGTTATATTAAAGAATATAAGAAGAATAACACATGAAATTGCAGACAAAAATAAACACAACCACTTAAAAAGCAATAATTTTTAAGTAGAGAAATATTCTATTAACATGCACTACCGAACATAAAGTTTTTTTCATAATCTACGCTAGGTTTAAGAAAATAAAATTCAGTCGAAAATATTCAAAATGAAAAACGAACAACATTTTTGAGATTAGTGAATACCAAAATTCAGGCAAGAATTCATAGCGGACATATCTGTATAATTGGGACAAACAAGTGAAAATCAGTAGCTTCAGACTTTATGCGATTCATTACAAACTAATAAAAATGCAGTATTCTCTTTATTAAAACTGTAGAATTTGCAAAAGTCAACCCCATTGATGTAACTGTTGTCCTTACACACTTTGCTTATATGTCGGCAATAATAATCTCAAACGTAAAATACAAAAAAGATAAAATACAGTACTGAATACCTATTTAAACAGTATACAAACTTGCAAACATAATCATACAGAAAATCATTATACACAATAACCACTAAGTAGAAATAAATACTTTTTAAAAATAACATAGATATATTAATACATTATCAATTATTATGGAAATATCCTACAAATCATTTCGAACCAGAGACAAACGTTGTTTCAAATATAACAGGCTGGTCAACAAGATTTCCTTTTTTCCTTTAATTACAGATTAACATCTTTCGAAAGCACTTGTTCTCAGCTTAATGATGTGAAGAACAAGCGGTCTCATCAAATCACTGTCCTTCAGAAAGGAAAAGTCGATTAATTTACTTTTTGAATTAGAAACAAAGAATACAGAAAATAAATATGTTTATGAAACTTATGATTTATAATTAAACTTTTTAGGCCTAGATATCTTTTTAGATGTCCACCAAAGAATAGTATATTATCTTCCCATTACATGACCATTAGTAATTGCAGATTTTGTATAATAAATTTAAAATTACAGAATATGGGATCTTCTTCAATACTGTACTTTCCACATAGCATCATAGTGTAATGCGAGAGATTATCACTAGGACCTTCAATACAATGCCTTCTGTTGCTTTCTGTATTCTACTACTTATGATTTCTTGAAGAAGTTCTTCCGCTTATGGGTTCAGTTTCCCACTTCCTGGGCAAAACAGTGCCTTATACTCAGTACCATTCATCATCCCTTTGAGGAGAACGACGGCATATGTAATAGCAAAATCGATATATATATGATGAGTATTTCAGTCCCTTCTTTTGTCACCTGTTTTTATAAACAAGCAATTATTAATTTGTACAACCGTAGCCTCTTCTGTACCTTATGGAAGTGAGTGTCAGAATTTTCCCTTCACCAATTGTTGGATTTTAAAAGCATTATGTCAATTGTTCTTTCAGAGAAGAATTGGGCACATGAGGTCCAGAACACAAGACATTTGCTATAAGCCCAGCACCTAATGGTGACGATGTACTTTCACTAGAACCTCCAAAGCATCAAACTTTACTACTACTGAAATTCAACATGAGGAGGAACAATGTGATGTTTCTATATTTGGTATATAATCCTTTATAATCTTTGTAATAATCGCCTTGACCTGTAACTACTTCAAAAGGGCCACTACTATGTCAATCACTAAAACTTTCAAGATAATATAGTAGCCTATAGTATGACAGAGAAATACCTTATATGCCATAAGCCCAGTGCCTAATGGTGAACAAGTACATATATTGCAACCTCCAAACCCTCACAATTTACTAGATGAATCTGAAAGTGGGATAGCCACTGAGATTCAACATGTGGAGCAAGGTGTTCCTATCTTTGGAATGGAATGGAATGCAAAGTTGGCGGGAGTTTATTACTCCCTACTTTATCGCAGAACCTGGACAGAGTCCCTTGCTGCTGGGTGATTCTATCGGGCGTGTTTTTGAGGTTTATTTTTAGTTAGCGGGTCTAATTTTTTCAAGTTTTCTTTATTATTATTTAGTATTTTAAGACGGATTTAATTGCATTCCAATCCGTTGTTCAACCAGCGTTATCGAACCCATTTCATGGGCCGAACGCGGAAGGCTAGGCTTATAAAGCCTGTCTCCTCCCGACGTAATTCCCCTTCAGACCGTCCACTGAAGTCCAGACCGTCCCCTTTTCCGGAGGAGTCGCAATTGCTGGGTTATTTTATCTTTCTTGTAAGTTTTGAAAAGGAGAGGTTGTGTAGAAGCTCTTCATCTGCTTCTGGTATGGCTGCCCTTCAGGACGCATCTCTGCTGGGCTCTGTTCCGGACTCCAGTCCGTGATGAGACGAGTGGTTGGTCTTCCTTCTTCTTCTTCTCCCTCTTCTTCTTCCGAAGACCTCTTCAGACCTGCACTTTCCTCCTATCTTTGGTGTACAATGCTCAAATCATCTGATAACAATAGCTGGATTAAACAAACACGTCCTTGCGATTTCAACAGCAAAAAAAGTCTAGCTTTTAGAATCTAGGATGTTAACTCTATTAGATCCAGAGCTGTACTAGTTTTGATGGTATTCCAACATTTATATAATCAATGCTCTGGCGGAATATGTTGCTACTGTACAGCAAGTGCTCTTTATTGTAAATTTTGTGTTTACCAGTTGTTGGAAGGACTGCTAATTAAAAAAAAATCATAGTTCTATATTTTATCAACATTTTTACTTTGAAACTTTTATTATAATTCATGGATCAAAGTTCCAAAAACACAAAAGCATATAAAATGTAAAACACATCATAGATTGATATTTATACTTTATAACAAATAAAATATAAAAATTAAAATAAAAAAAAGGAAAACATTTATTGTACTACAACAAAATTATTTAATGAAGAAGGGTATCCCCTTAAAGGTAAATAAGTTTGGCTTAATTTTCCAAATAATACATGCAATGTGATCAAATGTTTTACAAATTAATAACTAATATCAAATTAAGAATTTTTATAATTGTAATGTACATTTCATTAAATAAATTTTATGATGATGTTTTACTTTTATAACTTGTTATAGATTTTATGATTTTTTTTCAAATTTGAACTTTAAAATTGTCATATTCAACTTCATACAATTTGCTTTCAAATGCTTCTTCAGTACTGAAATTAAAAAAAAAAATGATTTTAATAACAATATACAAACAATTAAAACCTTTTTACGTAAATACCAAATATTAAGTAGTGTTCTATGTCATCAGAAATTGTCCTGTAACCAGCTTGGCATTGCATCACATGAATTTAAAAGTAAACTGAAATAACAATTTGAATATTTGAAATAATGAACTGAAAACAGATGACTCTTCGCATCACACATATTACTTTATGTGTATTGCTGGTAATTAATAAATAACTATCTTGTATTCATATAAATCGTAATAATTTTTGTGATTGCATTCGTAAATTAATTACTACTAAATCTCCAAAAAGGAATATTACTCATTTTTTAAATAAACTCTATATTGGTAGTGAGAGCACTAAATCTCACATACTTACTCAAAAAAGGAACTTACTGACCTAGAAAGGTTTCAAAAGAGGCACTACCACGTCAATCATCAAAGATAATATAGTAGCCTATACTGTGATAGAAATTCTTTATATTGAATATATTAGAAAACCATCACAATCCCTAACCCGCTATATTACGACTACCTCAGTTTACTAAGTAAACTTTTCTTTTATGCGAGTGGGCTTACACCTCATTCCTCCTCTATTTCGATCCTAATTATGACCTTACATTACGTTACTCATTGTAATATATCTGTCGCATAAAAACAGGAAGTTTTTACCATACCTTCCTACAGATGACTGTACTATTATTCCAACTATGGAATAAATTAACGAATAAGAAGGTTGTATTAGAATAACTTAAAAAAAAACACAAATTAAAAAATACTGTCGTCAGTTGTAATCTAGGTGAGAACAACACCAGTAGTAATCAATGAAAATCACCTTTTTATTGCCACCCATCGTCGACAAAAAAAAAAAAAATAAAAGTTAGAAATAAAAGTACTTTTTTCAATTATGTTTTACAGGTGGCAATAAAAACGTACTTTTTTCAATTATGTTTTCTATTATTCAGTGAAATAATTTCTAACCTTTCCTTGTCCATAATGGAAAGGATTACTACATTCTGATTTTCCAACCCAGAACACATTTATATTAGTTATGGGTTTATTTTTTTTAAATAACATGTCTGTGAATTTATTATAATCGATCTCATAAGAGAAGAGATAAGTATGAAGCAAAGAATAGCAATTATTATTACTAGAGTACTTTTGTAAATAATAATCTATTGTAACCATAAGTTTATTTCATTACTAAAGAAACTTTTATCATACAGCTAAAAAATTACAACGTGCCATCTTATTATAAAACAAAGTGCAATTTCACTAACCTTTTCTTCCCCAAATTAAACACTTGATTTTTCACCGATAAATTTTAATTTAAATTTCCTTCACAAAGTAGAATAATTTATAAAATGTCTTATGCCCACGTTGCTTAAATAATATTGTTAAAAATTTTGATGCCTGTAAAACACAAAGAATAGTTAAATTAGAATGATTGAATGTTAAAAATAAAATAATCTAGAGTGTTAAATTAAGCATGCAAATTAATCCAGACAAGGAAGTTATTCAATAATAGTTCCAAATGAAATCATACTTGTACAATCTGTGAATATCTAATATAATTAGTATGTTTATCTTTATTCTTAATCACTCAACGTACACGATTTGGCATCCATGCAACAAGTGTACTAAACGTTTTTTTTTTCATTTCTCCATCATGACACCATACCAATATTATAGATTGATGACGTCAGTTTTTGTGTACGGGTTTTTGTGCCTCAACTTTTTAATAACAACACAATGCTTGTGATGTTTGTCGTTTGTTATAGTTTGTCCTACATTCATAGTACTACATTTGATAATTGCAAGAATAACTAGTAAAACCATAAGAATTTTTCATCAAGTTAACTGTAAAACTTAAATTTGTCACCTTAATGAAAATTTCATAATATTCAACATATATTTCTCGACTTATGGGTGGAAAATTAAAAAAAAAAAATTAAATCGTACAGATAAACAGATTAAATTTTAAAAACCGATATAAACAGAGTACTGCGAATTAGGGGCGGTTTTGAACATTTCACCTCTCGTTTTTACGTAAACTATCATTATATATAATATATCATAGATAAAGAAAGAAAAAAAAAGAAAATGCAAAGTTTCACATACCTTTATACTTTTAATAAATATTTATTTCAAATTGTGTCCATTCACGAAAAATTTTGAAGGCTGTAAAATAGAAAGAAAATGAACATAATTAGACAAAAAAGAATATACCTAAAATTTAGAATAAGAATTACACCATTTATAGTTTAATCTAATATTTGTTATTTCAATACATGAAACTTGTGGAGAAATTTATCACCTAAAAAATTTGAAATAATACTTAAGGAAGAATATGGCTTTTTTTATCATTAATTATTACTATTCAGGCAGGCAATATGATTGCTTTATATTTTTCACGTATACCAAACTGAAGATTAGTATTTGGCTCCACCTTCTAGTGAAGATGATTTAATAACCACCTCCTCATGTGAATGACATATTATCATTAAATTGAATTAAAAATTTTGTTCATAAGCGAAAACCACTTAAGACAGGTCACAGCACTTAACCCTAATAATTTACATTTTTTTTCTAGTTTGTGATAGCAGAAGACATATGATATATGCTTTAATAGCTACATCATCAAATTAAAAATAATGTAGAATAGTAATTTCTATAGAAGTAGTTATTGCAGGATTATAGTGTAAAGTCCTCATATTTATTATCATTTCAGATTCAACACATTTTTCAATTCACCTATCTGGTGATAGTCCACTATTCCTATTGGATAATAACCGCCACTGGAATACTTTACTGATATGTTCTGCGGTATTGCCTTGTAAATTTAAACAAGCATAATGAAAGAATGAGAATAACATGTTAGAGTTATATATATGATTATATGATTAAACAAAGTTACGAAAAACAAAATAAACATCTAAAGTAAATAAGCTTTTCTACTGGCATGTACAAGGTTAGAAGCATCATGTACGCCCAGACCTTCAGAGAACAATAAAATTATACTTATACTCATTGAAATTTACTTATTCTTAATTTTATTAATAATTTTCCTCATAATATGATATTATTTAAATATTATTAGCTTACCGTTTTTGGAAGTAAGCTAAGTATAAACTAACTTCCGCCTTTTTACCCAGCAGTTTACCTCCTTGCATGCAAGGCAGGTACCCACTGGATAAATTAATGGATGTGGACGTGGTAGACTCGGAGGTGCTTGGGGTTGTGATGCACGGCGACGTTTCGTTCTGCAAATAATACACATGAATTAAGGAATACACATTACTAAGAAATTACAGAATCTTATTAGATGGTCATAAAATTACAATTACTTATTTTGTAATTAAATATTTACATACCGCCACCACTGTGCTGCTACATAAACAGCAAAGAGAGATGCCAATATTAGTTTGCCTTTCATTTTATCAGTTATCAGTTATATTATTTATACTATTTATAATAGCTTAAATCGTCTGAATGTGTTTTTACTGTTAGTCACAGTATTAAAATAATAAATAAGAAAAAATATTGTTGCCATGGAAAACCGAAAACTTCTTTTATTTACCATAGTTACCTACCCGCAACACTGCACTTTATGTTTTTAAATTATATTTTATTTTTTCTTTAGTTACAAATAATTTTAAAGTACGATCAAATATTTAACTGCATGCTACCAGTAAACATCGCTGTACCTTTACTTTATATATGGAACTTTATATATTTATACATGGAATAAAGGTAGCTGACCCACTCGGCACAAAGAAGAAGAATAAATTTGAGGGAATGTGCTGGGAAGAGTAAGACGAGAATCAATCAACAGGTCTACAGGTCATCAATCAATCTAACAATCATTTTATAAGATATCCTAATTTTATATGAAATTCATAAAAATGTAAATAAGTTATATTAAAGAATATAAGAAGAATAACACATGAAATTGCAGACAAAAATAAACACAACCACTTAAAAAGCAATAATTTTTAAGTAGAGAAATATTCTATTAACATGCACTACCGAACATAAAGTTTTTTTCATAATCTACGCTAGGTATAAGAAAATAAAATTCAGTCGAAAATATTCAAAATGAAAAACGAACAACATTTTTGAGATTAGTGAATACCAAAATTCAGGCAAGAATTCATAGCGGACATATCTGTATAATTGGGACAAACAAGTGAAAATCAGTAGCTTCAGACTTTATGCGATTCATTACAAACTAATAAAAATGCAGTATTCGCTTTATTAAAACTGTAGAATTTGCAAAAGTCAACCCCATTGATGTAACTGTTGTCCTTACACACTTTGCTTATATGTCGGCAATAATAATCTCAAACGTAAAATACAAAAAAGATAAAATACAGTACTGAATACCTATTTAAACAGTATACAAACTTGCAAACATAATCTTACAGAAAATCATTATACACAATAACCACTAAGTAGAAATAAATACTTTTTAAAAATAACATAGATATATTAATACATTATCAATTATTTAGGAAATATCCTACAAATCATTTCGAACCAGAGACAAACGTTGTTTCAAATATAACAGGCTGGTCAACAAGATTTCCTTTTTTCCTTTAATTACAGATTAACATCTTTCGAAAGCACTTGTTCTCAGCTTAATGATGTGAAGAACAAGCGGTCTCATCAAATCACTGTCCTTCAGAAAGGAAAAGTCGATTAATTTACTTTTTGAATTAGAAACAAAGAATACAGAAATAAATATGTTTATGAAACTTATGATTTATAATTAAACTTTTTAGGCCTAGATATCTTTTTAGATGTCCACCAAAGAATAGTATATTATCTTCCCATTACATGACCATTAGTAATTGCAGATTTTGTATAATAAATTTAAAATTACAGAATATGGGATCTTCTTCAATACTGTACTTTCCACATAGCATCATAGTGTAATGCGAGAGATTATCACTAGGACCTTCAATACAATGCCTTCTGTTGCTTTCTGTATTCTACTACTTATGATTTCTTGAAGAAGTTCTTCCGCTTATGGGTTCAGTTTCCCACTTCCTGGGCAAAACAGTGCCTTATACTCAGTACCATTCATCATCCCTTTGAGGAGAACGACGGCATATGTAATAGCAAAATCGATATATATATGATGAGTATTTCAGTCCCTTCTTTTGTCACCTGTTTTTATAAACAAGCAATTATTAATTTGTACAACCGTTGCCTCTTCTGTACCTTATGGAAGTGAGTGTCAGAATTTTCCCTTCACCAATTGTTGGATTTTAAAAGCATTATGTCAATTGTTCTTTCAGAGAAGAATTGGGCACATGAGGTCCAGAACACAAGACATTTGCTATAAGCCCAGCACCTAATGGTGACGATGTACTTTCACTAGAACCTCCAAAGCATCAAACTTTACTACTACTGAAATTCAACATGAGGAGGAACAATGTGATGTTTCTATATTTGGTATATAATCCTTTATAATCTTTGTAATAATCGCCTTGACCTGTAACTACTTCAAAAGGGCCACTACTATGTCAATCACTAAAACTTTCAAGATAATATAGTAGCCTATAGTATGACAGAGAAATACCTTATATGCCATAAGCCCAGTGCCTAATGGTGAACAAGTACATATATTGCAACCTCCAAACCCTCACAATTTACTAGATGAATCTGAAAGTGGGATAGCCACTGAGATTCAACATGTGGAGCAAGGTGTTCCTATCTTTGGATCGGAATGGAATGCAAAGTTGGCGGGAGTTTATTACTCCCTACTTTATCATAGAACCTGGACAGAGTCCCTTGCTGCTGGGTGATTCTATCGGGCGTGTTTTTGAGGTTTATTTTTAGTTAGCGGGTCTAATTTTTTCAAGTTTTCTTTATTATTATTTAGTATTTTAAGACGGATTTAATTGCATTCCAATCCGTTGTTCAACCAGCGTTATCGAACCCATTTCATGGGCCGAACGCGGAAGGCTAGGCTTATAAAGCCTGTCTCCTCCCGACGTAATTCCCCTTCAGACCGTCCACTGAAGTCCAGACCGTCCCCTTTTCCGGAGGAGTCGCAATTGCTGGGTTATTTTATCTTTCTTGTAAGTTTTGAAAAGGAGAGGTTGTGTAGAAGCTCCTCATCTGCTTCTGGTATGGCTGCCCTTCAGGACGCATCTCTGCTGGGCTCTGTTCCGGACTCCAGTCCGTGATGAGACGAGTGGTTGGTCTTCCTTCTTCTTCTTCTTCCTCTTCTTCTTCCGAAGACCTCTTCAGACCTGCACTTTCCTCCTATCTTTGGTGTACAATGCTCAAATCATCTGATAACAATAGCTGGATTAAACAAACACGTCCTTGCGATTTCAACAGCAAAAAAAGTCTAGCTTTTAGAATCTAGGATGTTAACTCTATTAGATCCAGAGCTGTACTAGTTTTGATGGTATTCCAACATTTATATAATCAATGCTCTGGCGGAATATGTTGCTACTGTACAGCAAGTGCTCTTTATTGTAAATTTTGTGTTTACCAGTTATTGGAAGGACTGCTAATTAAAAAAAAATCATAGTTCTTTATTTTATCAACATTTTTACTTTGAAACTTTTATTATAATTCATGGATCAAAGTTCCAAAAACACAAAAGCATATAAAATGTAAAACACATCATAGATTGATATTTATACTTTATAACAAATAAAATATAAAAATTAAAATAAAAAAAAGGAAAACATTTATTGTACTACAACAAAATTATTTAATGAAGAAGGGTATCCCCTTAAAGGTAAATAAGTTTGGCTTAATTTTCCAAATAATACATGCAATGTGATCAAATGTTTTACAAATTAATAACTAATATCAAATTAAGAATTTTTATAATTGTAATGTACATTTCATTAAATAAATTTTATGATGATGTTTTACTTTTATAACTTGTTATAGATTTTATGATTTTTTTTCAAATTTGAACTTAGACAATTTTATTGCTAGCAATAAAATTGTCATATTCAACTTCATACAATTTGCTTTCAAATGCTTCTTCAGTACTGAAATTAAAAAAAAAATGATTTTAATAACAATATACAAACAATTAAAACCTTTTTACGTAAATAACAAACATTAAGTAGTGTTCTATGTCATCAGAAATTGTCCTGTAACCAGCTTGGCATTGCATCACATGAATTTAAAAAATTACTGAAATAACAATTTGAATATTTGAAATAATGAACTGAAAACAGATGACTCTTCGCATCACACATATTACTTTATGTGTATTGCTGGTAATTAATAAATAACTATCTTGTATTCATATAAATCGTAATAATTTTTGTGATTGCATTCGTAAATTAATTACTACTAAATCTCCAAAAAGGAATATTACTCATTTTTTAAATAAACTCTATATTGGTAGTGAGAGCACTAAATCTCACATACTTACTCAAAAAAGGAACTTACTGACCTAGAAAGGTTTCAAAAGAGGCACTACCACGTCAATCATCAAAGATAATATAGTAGCCTATACTGTGATAGAAATTCTTTATATTGAATATATTAGAAAACCATCACAATCCCTAACCCGCTATATTACGACTACCTCAGTTTACTAAGTAAACTTTTCTTTTATGCGAGTGGGCTTACACCTCATTCCTCCTCTATTTCGATCCTAATTATGACCTTACATTACGTTACTCATTGTAATATATCTGTCGCATAAAAACAGGAAGTTTTTACCATACCTTCCTACAGATGACTGTACTATTATTCCAACTATGGAATAAATTAACGAATAAGAAGGTTGTATTAGAAGAACTTAAAAAAAAACACAAATTAAAAAATACTGTCGTCAGTTGTAATCTAGGTGAGAACAACACCAGTAGTAATCAATGAAAATCACCTTTTTATTGCCACCCATCGTCGACAAAAAAAAAAAAATAAAAGTTAGAAATAAAAGTACTTTTTTCAATTATGTTTTACAGCTGGCAATAAAAACGTACTTTTTTCAATTATGTTTTCTATTATTCAGTGAAATAATTTCTAACCTTTCCTTGTCCATAATGGAAAGGATTACTACATTCTGATTTTCCAACCCAGAACACATTTATATTAGTTATGGGTTTATTTTTTTTAAATAACATGTCAATTTATTATAATCGATCTCATAAGAGAAGAGATAAGTATGAAGCAAAGAATAGCAATTATTATTACTAGAGTACTTTTGTAAATAATAATCTATTGTAACCATAAGTTTATTTCATTACTAAAGAAACTTTTATCATACAGCTAAAAAATTACAACGTGCCATCTTATTATAAAACAAAGTGCAATTTCACTAACCTTTTCTTCCCCAAATTAAACACTTGATTTTTCACCGATAAATTTTAATTTAAATTTCCTTCACAAAGTAGAATAATTTATAAAATGTCTTATGCCCACGTTGCTTAAATAATATTGTTAAAAATTTTGATGCCTGTAAAACACAAAGAATAGTTAAATTAGAATGATTGAATGTTAAAAATAAAATAATCTAGAGTGTTAAATTAAGCATGCAAATTAATCCAGACAAGGAAGTTATTCAATAATAGTTCCAAATGAAATCATACTTGTACAATCTGTGAATATCTAATATAATTAGTATGTTTATCTTTATTCTTAATCACTCAACGTACACGATTTGGCATCCATGCAACAAGTGTACTAAACGTTTTTTTTTTCATTTCTCCATCATGACACCATACCAATATTATGGATTGATGACGTCAGTTTTTGTGTACGGGTTTTTGTGCCTCAACTTTTTAATAACAACACAATGCTTGTGATGTTTGTCGTTTGTTATAGTTTGTCCTACATTCATAGTACTACATTTGATAATTGCAAGAATAACTAGTAAAACCATAAGAATTTTTCATCAAGTTAACTGTAAAACTTAAATTTGTCACCTTAATGAAAATTTCATAATATTCAACATATATTTCTCGACTTATGGGTGGAAAATTAAAAAAAAAAAATTAAATCGTACAGATAAACAGATTAAATTTTAAAAACCGATATAAACAGAGTACTGCGAATTAGGGGCGGTTTTGAACATTTCACCTCTCGTTTTTACGTAAACTATCATTATATATAATATATCATAGATAAAGAAAGAAAAAAAAAGAAAATGCAAAGTTTCACATACCTTTATACTTTTAATAAATATTTATTTCAAATTGTGTCCATTCACGAAAAATTTTGAAGGCTGTAAAATAGAAAGAAAATGAACATAATTAGACAAAAAAGAATATACCTAAAATTTAGAATAAGAATTACACCGTTTATAGTTTAATCTAATATTTGTTATTTCAATACATGAAACTTGTGGAGAAATTTATCACCTAAAAAATTTGAAATAATACTTAAGGAAGAATATGGCTTTTTTTATCATTAATTATTACTATTCAGGCAGGCAATATGATTGCTTTATATTTTTCACGTATACCAAACTGAAGATTAGTATTTGGCTCCACCTTCTAGTGAAGATGATTTAATAACCACCTCCTCATGTGAATGACATATTATCATTAAATTGAATTAAAAATTTTGTTCATAAGCGAAAACCACTTAAGACAGGTCACAGCACTTAACCCTAATAATTTACAGTTTTTTTCTAGTTTGTGATAGCAGAAGACATATGATATATGCTTTAATAGCTACATCATCAAATTAAAAATAATGTAGAATAGTAATTTCTATAGAAGTAGTTATTGCAGGATTATAGTGTAAAGTCCTCATATTTATTATCATTTCAGATTCAACACATTTTTCAATTCACCTATCTGGTGATAGTCCACTATTCCTATTGGATAATAACCGCCACTGGAATACTTTACTGATATGTTCTGCGGTATTGCCTTGTAAATTTAAACAAGCATAATGAAAGAATGAGAATAACATGTTAGAGTTATATATATGATTATATGATTAAACAAAGTTACGAAAAACAAAATAAACATCTAAAGTAAATAAGCTTTTCTACTGGCATGTACAAGGTTAGAAGCATCATGTACGCCCAGACCTTCAGAGAACAATAAAATTATACTTATACTCATTGAAATTTACTTATTCTTAATTTTATTAATAATTTTCCTCATAATATGATATTATTTAAATATTATTAGCTTACCGTTTTTGGAAGTAAGCTAAGTATAAACTAACTTCCGCCTTTTTACCCAGCAGTTTACCTCCTTGCATGCAAGGCAGGTACCCACTGGATAAATTAATGGACGTGGACGTGGTAGACTCGGAGGTGCTTGGGGTTGTGATGCACGGCGACGTTTCGTTCTGCAAATAATACACATGAATTAAGGAATACACATTACTAAGAAATTACAGAATCTTATTAGATGGTCATAAAATTACAATTACTTATTTTGTAATTAAATATTTACATACCGCCACCACTGTGCTGCTACATAAACAGCAAAGAGAGATGCCAATATTAGTTTGCCTTTCATTTTATCAGTTATCAGTTATATTATTTATACTATTTATAATAGCTTAAATCGTCTGAATGTGTTTTTACTGTTAGTCACAGTATTAAAATAATAAATAAGAAAAAATATTGTTGCCATGGAAAACCGAAAACTTCTTTTATTTACCATAGTTACCTACCCGCAACACCGCACTTTATGTTTTTAAATTATATTTTATTTTTTCTTTAGTTACAAATAATTTTAAAGTACGATCAAATATTTAACTGCATGCTACCAGTAAACATCGCTGTACCTTTACTTTATATATGGAACTTTATATATTTATACATGGAATAAAGGTAGCTGACCCACTCGGCACAAAGAAGAAGAATAAATTTGAGGGAATGTGCTGGGAAGAGTAAGACGAGAATCAATCAACAGGTCTACAGGTCATCAATCAATCTAACAATCATTTTATATGATATCCTAATTTTATATGAAATTCATAAAAATGTAAATAAGTTATATTAAAGAATATAAGAAGAATAACACATGAAATTGCAGACAAAAATAAACACAACCACTTAAAAAGCAATAATTTTTAAGTAGAGAAACATTCTATTAACATGCACTACCGAACATAAAGTTTTTTTCATAATCTACGCTAGGTTTAAGAAAATAAAATTCAGTCGAAAATATTCAAAATGAAAAACGAACAACATTTTTGAGATTAGTGAATACCAAAATTCAGGCAAGAATTCATAGCGGACATATCTGTATAATTGGGACAAACAAGTGAAAATCAGTAGCTTCAGACTTTATGCGATTCATTACAAACTAATAAAAATGCAGTATTCTCTTTATTAAAACTGTAGAATTTGCAAAAGTCAACCCCATTGATGTAACTGTTGTCCTTACACACTTTGCTTATATGTCGGCAATAATAATCTCAAACGTAAAATACAAAAAAGATAAAATACAGTACTGAATACCTATTTAAACAGTATACAAACTTGCAAACATAATCATACAGAAAATCATTATACACAATAACCACTAAGTAGAAATAAATACTTTTTAAAAATAACATAGATATATTAATACATTATCAATTATTATGGAAATATCCTACAAATCATTTCGAACCAGAGACAAACGTTGTTTCAAATATAACAGGCTGGTCAACAAGATTTCCTTTTTTCCTTTAATTACAGATTAACATCTTTCGAAAGCACTTGTTCTCAGCTTAATGATGTGAAGAACAAGCGGTCTCATCAAATCACTGTCCTTCAGAAAGGAAAAGTCGATTAATTTACTTTTTGAATTAGAAACAAAGAATACAGAAATAAATATGTTTATGAAACTTATGATTTATAATTAAACTTTTTAGGCCTAGATATCTTTTTAGATGTCCACCAAAGAATAGTATATTATCTTCCCATTACATGACCATTAGTAATTGCAGATTTTGTATAATAAATTTAAAATTACAGAATATGGGATCTTCTTCAATACTGTACTTTCCACATAGCATCATAGTGTAATGCGAGAGATTATCACTAGGACCTTCAATACAATGCCTTCTGTTGCTTTCTGTATTCTACTACTTATGATTTCTTGAAGAAGTTCTTCCGCTTATGGGTTCAGTTTCCCACTTCCTGGGCAAAACAGTGCCTTATACTCAGTACCATTCATCATCCCTTTGAGGAGAACGACGGCATATGTAATAGCAAAATCGATATATATATGATGAGTATTTCAGTCCCTTCTTTTGTCACCTGTTTTTATAAACAAGCAATTATTAATTTGTACAACCGTTGCCTCTTCTGTACCTTATGGAAGTGAGTGTCAGAATTTTCCCTTCACCAATTGTTGGATTTTAAAAGCATTATGTCAATTGTTCTTTCAGAGAAGAATTGGGCACATGAGGTCCAGAACACAAGACATTTGCTATAAGCCCAGCACCTAATGGTGACGATGTACTTTCACTAGAACCTCCAAAGCATCAAACTTTACTACTACTGAAATTCAACATGAGGAGGAACAATGTGATGTTTCTATATTTGGTATATAATCCTTTATAATCTTTGTAATAATCGCCTTGACCTGTAACTACTTCAAAAGGGCCACTACTATGTCAATCACTAAAACTTTCAAGATAATATAGTAGCCTATAGTATGACAGAGAAATACCTTATATGCCATAAGCCCAGTGCCTAATGGTGAACAAGTACATATATTGCAACCTCCAAACCCTCACAATTTACTAGATGAATCTGAAAGTGGGATAGCCACTGAGATTCAACATGTGGAGCAAGGTGTTCCTATCTTTGGAATGGAATGGAATGGAATGCAAAGTTGGCGGGAGTTTATTACTCCCTACTTTATCATAGAACCTGGACAGAGTCCCTTGCTGCTGGGTGATTCTATCGGGCGTGTTTTTGAGGTTTATTTTTAGTTAGCGGGTCTAATTTTTTCAAGTTTTCTTTATTATTATTTAGTATTTTAAGACGGATTTAATTGCATTCCAATCCGTTGTTCAACCAGCGTTATCGAACCCATTTCATGGGCCGAACGTGGAAGGCTAGGCTTATAAAGCCTGTCTCCTCCCGACGTAATTCCCCTTCAGACTGTCCACTGAAGTCCAGACCGTCCCCTTTTCCGGAGGAGTCGCAATTGCTGGGTTATTTTATCTTTCTTGTAAGTTTTGAAAAGGAGAGGTTGTGTAGAAGCTCTTCATCTGCTTCTGGTATGGCTGCCCTTCAGGACGCATCTCTGCTGGGCTCTGTTCCGGACTCCAGTCCGTGATGAGACGAGTGGTTGGTCTTCCTTCTTCTTCTTCTTCCTCTTCTTCTTCCGAAGACCTCTTCAGACCTGCACTTTCCTCCTATCTTTGGTGTACAATGCTCAAATCATCTGATAACAATAGCTGGATTAAACAAACACGTCCTTGCGATTTCAACAGCAAAAAAAGTCTAGCTTTTAGAATCTAGGATGTTAACTCTATTAGATCCAGAGCTGTACTAGTTTTGATGGTATTCCAACATTTATATAATCAATGCTCTGGCGGAATATGTTGCTACTGTACAGCAAGTGCTCTTTATTGTAAATTTTGTGTTTACCAGTTATTGGAAGGACTGCTAATTAAAAAAAAATCATAGTTCTTTATTTTATCAACATTTTTACTTTGAAACTTTTATTATAATTCATGGATCAAAGTTCCAAAAACACAAAAGCATATAAAATGTAAAACACATCATAGATTGATATTTATACTTTATAACAAATAAAATATAAAAATTAAAATAAAAAAAAGGAAAACATTTATTGTACTACAACAAAATTATTTAATGAAGAAGGGTATCCCCTTAAAGGTAAATAAGTTTGGCTTAATTTTCCAAATAATACATGCAATGTGGTCAAATGTTTTACAAATTAATAACTAATATCAAATTAAGAATTTTTATAATTGTAATGTACATTTCATTAAATAAATTTTATGATGATGTTTTACTTTTATAACTTGTTATAGATTTTATGATTTTTTTTCAAATTTGAACTTAGACAATTTTATTGCTAGCAATAAAATTGTCATATTCAACTTCATACAATTTGCTTTCAAATGCTTCTTCAGTACTGAAATTAAAAAAAAAATGATTTTAATAACAATATACAAACAATTAAAACCTTTTTACGTAAATAACAAATATTAAGTAGTGTTCTATGTCATCAGAAATTGTCCTGTAACCAGCTTGGCATTGCATCACATGAATTTAAAAAATTACTGAAATAACAATTTGAATATTTGAAATAATGAACTGAAAACAGATGACTCTTCGCATCACACATATTACTTTATGTGTATTGCTGGTAATTAATAAATAACTATCTTGTATTCATATAAATCGTAATAATTTTTGTGATTGCATTCGTAAATTAATTACTACTAAATCTCCAAAAAGGAATATTACTCATTTTTTAAATAAACTCTATATTGGTAGTGAGAGCACTAAATCTCACATACTTACTCAAAAAAGGAACTTACTGACCTAGAAAGGTTTCAAAAGAGGCACTACCACGTCAATCATCAAAGATAATATAGTAGCCTATACTGTGATAGAAATTCTTTATATTGAATATATTAGAAAACCATCACAATCCCTAACCCGCTATATTACGACTACCTCAGTTTACTAAGTAAACTTTTCTTTTATGCGAGTGGGCTTACACCTCATTCCTCCTCTATTTCGATCCTAATTATGACCTTACATTACGTTACTCATTGTAATATATCTGTCGCATAAAAACAGGAAGTTTTTACCATACCTTCCTACAGATGACTGTACTATTATTCCAACTATGGAATAAATTAACGAATAAGAAGGTTGTATTAGAATAACTTAAAAAAAAACCCAAATTAAAAAATACTGTCGTCAGTTGTAATCTAGGTGAGAACAACACCAGTAGTAATCAATGAAAATCACCTTTTTATTGCCACCCATCGTCGACAAAAAAAAAAAAAATAAAAGTTAGAAATAAAAGTACTTTTTTCGATTATGTTTTACAGGTGGCAATAAAAACGTACTTTTTTCAATTATGTTTTCTATTATTCAGTGAAATAATTTCTAACCTTTCCTTGTCCATAATGGAAAGGATTACTACATTCTGATTTTCCAACCCAGAACACATTTATATTAGTTATGGGTTTATTTTTTTTAAATAACATGTCTGTGAATTTATTATAATCGATCTCATAAGAGAAGAGATAAGTATGAAGCAAAGAATAGCAATTATTATTACTAGAGTACTTTTGTAAATAATAATCTATTGTAACCATAAGTTTATTTCATTACTAAAGAAACTTTTATCATACAGCTAAAAAATTACAACGTGCCATCTTATTATAAAACAAAGTGCAATTTCACTAACCTTTTCTTCCCCAAATTAAACACTTGATTTTTCACCGATAAATTTTAATTTAAATTTCCTTCACAAAGTAGAATAATTTATAAAATGTCTTATGCCCACGTTGCTTAAATAATATTGTTAAAAATTTTGATGCCTGTAAAACACAAAGAATAGTTAAATTAGAATGATTGAATGTTAAAAATAAAATAATCTAGAGTGTTAAATTAAGCATGCAAATTAATCCAGACAAGGAAGTTATTCAATAATAGTTCCAAATGAAATCATACTTGTACAATCTGTGAATATCTAATATAATTAGTATGTTTATCTTTATTCTTAATCACTCAACGTACACGATTTGGCATCCATGCAACAAGTGTACTAAACGTTTTTTTTTTCATTTCTCCATCATGACACCATACCAATATTATGGATTGATGACGTCAGTTTTTGTGTACGGGTTTTTGTGCCTCAACTTTTTAATAACAACACAATGCTTGTGATGTTTGTCGTTTGTTATAGTTTGTCCTACATTCATAGTACTACATTTGATAATTGCAAGAATAACTAGTAAAACCATAAGAATTTTTCATCAAGTTAACTGTAAAACTTAAATTTGTCACCTTAATGAAAATTTCATAATATTCAACATATATTTCTCGACTTATGGGTGGAAAATTAAAAAAAAAAATTAAATCGTACAGATAAACAGATTAAATTTTTAAAACCGATATAAACAGAGTACTGCGAATTAGGGGCGGTTTTGAACATTTCACCTCTCGTTTTTACGTAAACTATCATTATATATAATATATCATAGATAAAGAAAGAAAAAAAAAGAAAATGCAAAGTTTCACATACCTTTATACTTTTAATAAATATTTATTTCAAATTGTGTCCATTCACGAAAAATTTTGAAGGCTGTAAAATAGAAAGAAAATGAACATAATTAGACAAAAAAGAATATACCTAAAATTTAGAATAAGAATTACACCGTTTATAGTTTAATCTAATATTTGTTATTTCAATACATGAAACTTGTGGAGAAATTTATCACCTAAAAAATTTGAAATAATACTTAAGGAAGAATATGGCTTTGTTTATCATTAATTATTACTATTCAGGCAGGCAATATGATTGCTTTATATTTTTCACGTATACCAAACTGAAGATTAGTATTTGGCTCCACCTTCTAGTGAAGATGATTTAATAACCACCTCCTCATGTGAATGACATATTATCATTAAATTGAATTAAAAATTTTGTTCATAAGCGAAAACCACTTAAGACAGGTCACAGCACTTAACCCTAATAATTTACAGTTTTTTTCTAGTTTGTGATAGCAGAAGACATATGATATATGCTTTAATAGCTACATCATCAAATTAAAAATAATGTAGAATAGTAATTTCTATAGAAGTAGTTATTGCAGGATTATAGTGTAAAGTCATCATATTTATTATCATTTCAGATTCAACACATTTTTCAATTCACCTATCTGGTGATAGTCCACTATTCCTATTGGATAATAACCGCCACTGGAATACTTTACTGATATGTTCTGCGGTATTGCCTTGTAAATTTAAACAAGCATAATGAAAGAATGAGAATAACATGTTAGAGTTATATATATGATTATATGATTAAACAAAGTTACGAAAAACAAAATAAACATCTAAAGTAAATAAGCTTTTGTACTGGCATGTACAAGGTTAGAAGCATCATGTACGCCCAGACCTTCAGAGAACAATAAAATTATACTTATACTCATTGAAATTTACTTATTCTTAATTATATTAATAATTTTCCTCATAATATATTATTATTTAAATATTATTAGCTTACCGTTTTTGGAAGTAAGCTAAGTATAAACTAACTTCCGCCTTTTTACCCAGCAGTTTACCTCCTTGCATGCAAGGCAGGTACCCACTGGATAAATTAATGGACGTGGACGTGG
Organism: Lycorma delicatula; assembly: GCF_047948215.1. Taxonomy (NCBI): domain Eukaryota; kingdom Metazoa; phylum Arthropoda; class Insecta; order Hemiptera; family Fulgoridae; genus Lycorma; species Lycorma delicatula. The sequence goes on from NC_134455.1 coordinate 251,230,298, forward strand.
TAGACTCGGAGGTGCTTGGGGTTGTGATGCACGGCGACGTTTCGTTCTGCAAATAATACACATGAATTAAGGAATACACATTACTAAGAAATTACAGAATCTTATTAGATGGTCATAAAATTACAATTACTTATTTTGTAATTAAATATTTACATACCGCCACCACTGTGCTGCTACATAAACAGCAAAGAGAGATGCCAATATTAGTTTGCCTTTCATTTTATCAGTTATCAGTTATATTATTTATACTATTTATAATAGCTTAAATCGTCTGAATGTGTTTTTACTGTTAGTCACAGTATTAAAATAATAAATAAGAAAAAATATTGTTGCCATGGAAAACCGAAAACTTCTTTTATTTACCATAGTTACCTACCCGCAACACTGCACTTTATGTTTTTAAATTATATTTTATTTTTTCTTTAGTTACAAATAATTTTAAAGTACGATCAAATATTTAACTGCATGCTACCAGTAAACATCGCTGTACCTTTACTTTATATATGGAACTTTATATATTTATACATGGAATAAAGGTAGCTGACCCACTCGGCACAAAGAAGAAGAATAAATTTGAGGGAATGTGCTGGGAAGAGTAAGACGAGAATCAATCAACAGGTCTACAGGTCATCAATCAATCTAACAATCATTTTATAAGATATCCTAATTTTATATGAAATTCATAAAAATGTAAATAAGTTATATTAAAGAATATAAGAAGAATAGCACATGAAATTGCAGACAAAAATAAACACAACCACTTAAAAAGCAATAATTTTTAAGTAGAGAAACATTCTATTAACATGCACTACCGAACATAAAGTTTTTTTCATAATCTACGCTAGGTTTAAGAAAATAAAATTCAGTCAAAAATATTCAAAATGAAAAACGAACAACATTTTTGAGATTAGTGAATACCAAAATTCAGGCAAGAATTCATAGCGGACATATCTGTATAATTGGGACAAACAAGTGAAAATCAGTAGCTTCAGACTTTATGCGATTCATTACAAACTAATAAAAATGCAGTATTCTCTTTATTAAAACTGTAGAATTTGCAAAAGTCAACCCCATTGATGTAACTGTTGTCCTTACACACTTTGCTTATATGTCGGCAATAATAATCTCAAACGTAAAATACAAAAAAGATAAAATACAGTACTGAATACCTATTTAAACAGTATACAAACTTGCAAACATAATCATACAGAAAATCATTATACACAATAACCACTAAGTAGAAATAAATACTTTTTAAAAATAACATAGATATATTAATACATTATCAATTATTTAGGAAATATCCTACAAATCATTTCGAACCAGAGACAAACGTTGTTTCAAATATAACAGGCTGGTCAACAAGATTTCCTTTTTTCCTTTAATTACAGATTAACATCTTTCGAAAGCACTTGTTCTCAGCTTAATGATGTGAAGAACAAGCGGTCTCATCAAATCACTGTCCTTCAGAAAGGAAAAGTCGATTAATTTACTTTTTGAATTAGAAACAAAGAATACAGAAATAAATATGTTTATGAAACTTATGATTTATAATTAAACTTTTTAGGCCTAGATATCTTTTTAGATGTCCACCAAAGAATAGTATATTATCTTCCCATTACATGACCATTAGTAATTGCACATTTTGTATAATAAATTTAAAATTACAGAATATGGGATCTTCTTCAATACTGTACTTTCCACATAGCATCATAGTGTAATGCGAGAGATTATCACTAGGACCTTCAATACAATGCCTTCCGTTGCTTTCTGTATTCTACTACTTATGATTTCTTGAAGAAATTCTTCCGCTTATGGGTTCAGTTTCCCACTTCCTGGGCAAAACAGTGCCTTATACTCAGTACCATTCATCATCCCTTTGAGGAGAACGACGGCATATGTAATAGCAAAATCGATATATATATGATGAGTATTTCAGTCCCTTCTTTTGTCACCTGTTTTTATAAACAAGCAATTATTAATTTGTACAACCGTTGCCTCTTCTGTACCTTATGGAAGTGAGTGTCAGAATTTTCCCTTCACCAATTGTTGGATTTTAAAAGCATTATGTCAATTGTTCTTTCAGAGAAGAATTGGGCACATGAGGTCCAGAACACAAGACATTTGCTATAAGCCCAGCGCCTAATGGTGACGATGTACTTTCACTAGAACCTCCAAAGCATCAAACTTTACTACTACTGAAATTCAACATGAGGAGGAACAATGTGATGTTTCTATATTTGGTATATAATCCTTTATAATCTTTGTAATAATCGCCTTGACCTGTAACTACTTCAAAAGGGCCACTACTATGTCAATCACTAAAACTTTCAAGATAATATAGTAGCCTATAGTATGACAGAGAAATACCTTATATGCCATAAGCCCAGTGCCTAATGGTGAACAAGTACATATATTGCAAACCTCCAAACCCTCACAATTTACTAGATGAATCTGAAAGTGGGATAGCCACTGAGATTCAACATGTGGAGCAAGGTGTTCCTATCTTTGGAATGGAATGGAATGCAAAGTTGGCGGGAGTTTATTACTCCCTACTTTATCATAGAACCTGGACAGAGTCCCTTGCTGCTGGGTGATTCTATCGGGCGTGTTTTTGAGGTTTATTTTTAGTTAGCGGGTCTAATTTTTTCAAGTTTTCTTTATTATTATTTAGTATTTTCAGACGGATTTAATTGCATTCCAATCCGTTGTTCAACCAGCCTTATCGAACCCATTTCATGGGCCGAACGCGGAAGGCTAGGCTTATAAAGCCTGTCTCCTCCCGACGTAATTCCCCTTCAGACCGTCCACTGAAGTCCAGACCGTCCCCTTTTCCGGAGGAGTCGCAATTGCTGGGTTATTTTATCTTTCTTGTAAGTTTTGAAAAGGAGAGGTTGTGTAGAAGCTCTTCATCTGCTTCTGGTATGGCTGCCCTTCAGGACGCATCTCTGCTGGGCTCTGTTCCGGACTCCAGTCCGTGATGAGACGAGTGGTTGGTCTTCCTTCTTCTTCTTCTTCCTCTTCTTCTTCCGAAGACCTCTTCAGACCTGCACTTTCCTCCTATCTTTGGTGTACAATGCTCAAATCATCTGATAACAATAGCTGGATTAAACAAACACGTCCTTGCGATTTCAACAGCAAAAAAAGTCTAGCTTTTAGAATCTAGGATGTTAACTCTATTAGATCCAGAGCTGTACTAGTTTTGATGGTATTCCAACATTTATATAATCAATGCTCTGGCGGAATATGTTGCTACTGTACAGCAAGTGCTCTTTATTGTAAATTTTGTGTTTACCAGTTATTGGAAGGACTGCTAATTAAAAAAAAATCATAGTTCTTTATTTTATCAACATTTTAACTTTGAAACTTTTATTATAATTCATGGATCAAAGTTCCAAAAACACAAAAGCATATAAAATGTAAAACACATCATAGATTGATATTTATACTTTATAACAAATAAAATATAAAAATTAAAATAAAAAAAAGGAAAACATTTATTGTACTACAACAAAATTATTTAATGAAGAAGGGTATCCCCTTAAAGGTAAATAAGTTTGGCTTAATTTTCCAAATAATACATGCAATGTGGTCAAATGTTTTACAAATTAATAACTAATATCAAATTAAGAATTTTTATAATTGTAATGTACATTTCATTAAATAAATTTTATGATGATGTTTTACTTTTATAACTTGTTATAGATTTTATGATTTTTTTTCAAATTTGAACTTAGACAATTTTATTGCTAGCAAAAAAATTGTCATATTCAACTTCATACAATTTGCTTTCAAATGCTTCTTCAGTACTGAAATTAAAAAAAAAATGATTTTAATAACAATATACAAACAATTAAAACCTTTTTACGTAAATAACAAATATTAAGTAGTGTTCTATGTCATCAGAAATTGTCCTGTAACCAGCTTGGCATTGCATCACATGAATTTAAAAAATTACTGAAATAACAATTTGAATATTTGAAATAATGAACTGAAAACAGATGACTCTTCGCATCACACATATTACTTTATGTGTATTGCTGGTAATTAATAAATAACTATCTTGTATTCATATAAATCGTAATAATTTTTGTGATTGCATTCGTAAATTAATTACTACTAAATCTCCAAAAAGGAATATTACTCATTTTTTAAATAAACTCTATATTGGTAGTGAGAGCACTAAATCTCACATACTTACTCAAAAAAGGAACTTACTGACCTAGAAAGGTTTCAAAAGAGGCACTACCACGTCAATCATCAAAGATAATATAGTAGCCTATACTGTGATAGAAATTCTTTATATTGAATATATTAGAAAACCATCACAATCCCTAACCCGCTATATTACGACTACCTCAGTTTACTAAGTAAACTTTTCTTTTATGCGAGTGGGCTTACACCTCATTCCTCCTCTATTTCGATCCTAATTATGACCTTACATTACGTTACTCATTGTAATATATCTGTCGCATAAAAACAGGAAGTTTTTACCATACCTTCCTACAGATGACTGTACTATTATTCCAACTATGGAATAAATTAACGAATAAGAAGGTTGTATTAGAATAACTTAAAAAAAAACCCAAATTAAAAAATACTGTCGTCAGTTGTAATCTAGGTGAGAACAACACCAGTAGTAATCAATGAAAATCACCTTTTTATTGCCACCCATCGTCGACAAAAAAAAAAAAAATAAAAGTTAGAAATAAAAGTACTTTTTTCGATTATGTTTTACAGGTGGCAATAAAAACGTACTTTTTTCAATTATGTTTTCTATTATTCAGTGAAATAATTTCTAACCTTTCCTTGTCCATAATGGAAAGGATTACTACATTCTGATTTTCCAACCCAGAACACATTTATATTAGTTATGGGTTTATTTTTTTTAAATAACATGTCTGTGAATTTATTATAATCGATCTCATAAGAGAAGAGATAAGTATGAAGCAAAGAATAGCAATTATTATTACTAGAGTACTTTTGTAAATAATAATCTATTGTAACCATAAGTTTATTTCATTACTAAAGAAACTTTTATCATACAGCTAAAAAATTACAACGTGCCATCTTATTATAAAACAAAGTGCAATTTCACTAACCTTTTCTTCCCCAAATTAAACACTTGATTTTTCACCGATAAATTTTAATTTAAATTTCCTTCACAAAGTAGAATAATTTATAAAATGTCTTATGCCCACGTTGCTTAAATAATATTGTTAAAAATTTTGATGCCTGTAAAACACAAAGAATAGTTAAATTAGAATGATTGAATGTTAAAAATAAAATAATCTAGAGTGTTAAATTAAGCATGCAAATTAATCCAGACAAGGAAGTTATTCAATAATAGTTCCAAATGAAATCATACTTGTACAACCTGTGAATATCTAATATAATTAGTATGTTTATCTTTATTCTTAATCACTCAACGTACACGATTTGGCATCCATGCAACAAGTGTACTAAACGTTTTTTTTTTCATTTCTCCATCATGACACCATACCAATATTATGGATTGATGACGTCAGTTTTTGTGTACGGGTTTTTGTGCCTCAACTTTTTAATAACAACACAATGCTTGTGATGTTTGTCGTTTGTTATAGTTTGTCCTACATTCATAGTACTACATTTGATAATTGCAAGAATAACTAGTAAAACCATAAGAATTTTTCATCAAGTTAACTGTAAAACTTAAATTTGTCACCTTAATGAAAATTTCATAATATTCAACATATATTTCTCGACTTATGGGTGGAAAATTAAAAAAAAAAAATTAAATCGTACAGATAAACAGATTAAATTTTAAAAACCGATATAAACAGAGTACTGCGAATTAGGGGCGGTTTTGAACATTTCACCTCTCGTTTTTACGTAAACTATCATTATATATAATATATCATAGATAAAGAAAGAAAAAAAAAGAAAATGCAAAGTTTCACATACCTTTATACTTTTAATAAATATTTATTTCAAATTGTGTCCATTCACGAAAAATTTTGAAGGCTGTAAAATAGAAAGAAAATGAACATAATTAGACAAAAAAGAATATACCTAAAATTTAGAATAAGAATTACACCGTTTATAGTTTAATCTAATATTTGTTATTTCAATACATGAAACTTGTGGAGAAATTTATCACCTAAAAAATTTGAAATAATACTTAAGGAAGAATATGGCTTTTTTTATCATTAATTATTACTATTCAGGCAGGCAATATGATTGCTTTATATTTTTCACGTATACCAAACTGAAGATTAGTATTTGGCTCCACCTTCTAGTGAAGATGATTTAATAACCACCTCCTCATGTGAATGACATATTATCATTAAATTGAATTAAAAATTTTGTTCATAAGCGAAAACCACTTAAGACAGGTCACAGCACTTAACCCTAATAATTTACAGTTTTTTTCTAGTTTGTGATAGCAGAAGACATATGATATATGCTTTAATAGCTACATCATCAAATTAAAAATAATGTAGAATAGTAATTTCTATAGAAGTAGTTATTGCAGGATTATAGTGTAAAGTCATCATATTTATTATCATTTCAGATTCAACACATTTTTCAATTCACCTATCTGGTGATAGTCCACTATTCCTATTGGATAATAACCGCCACTGGAATACTTTACTGATATGTTCTGCGGTATTGCCTTGTAAATTTAAACAAGCATAATGAAAGAATGAGAATAACATGTTAGAGTTATATATATGATTATATGATTAAACAAAGTTACGAAAAACAAAATAAACATCTAAAGTAAATAAGCTTTTGTACTGGCATGTACAAGGTTAGAAGCATCATGTACGCCCAGACCTTCAGAGAACAATAAAATTATACTTATACTCATTGAAATTTACTTATTCTTAATTATATTAATAATTTTCCTCATAATATATTATTATTTAAATATTATTAGCTTACCGTTTTTGGAAGTAAGCTAAGTATTAACTAACTTCCGCCTTTTTACCCAGCAGTTTACCTCCTTGCATGCAAGGCAGGTACCCACTGGATAAATTAATGGACGTGGACGTGGTAGACTCGGAGGTGCTTGGGGTTGTGATGCACGGCGACGTTTCGTTCTGCAAATAATACACATGAATTAAGGAATACACATTACTAAGAAATTACAGAATCTTATTAGATGGTCATAAAATTACAATTACTTATTTTGTAATTAAATATTTACATACCGCCACCACTGTGCTGCTACATAAACAGCAAAGAGAGATGCCAATATTAGTTTGCCTTTCATTTTATCAGTTATCAGTTATATTATTTATACTATTTATAATAGCTTAAATCGTCTGAATGTGTTTTTACTGTTAGTCACAGTATTAAAATAATAAATAAGAAAAAATATTGTTGCCATGGAAAACCGAAAACTTCTTTTATTTACCATAGTTACCTACCCGCAACACTGCACTTTATGTTTTTAAATTATATTTTATTTTTTCTTTAGTTACAAATAATTTTAAAGTACGATCAAATATTTAACTGCATGCTACCAGTAAACATCGCTGTACCTTTACTTTATATATGGAACTTTATATATTTATACATGGAATAAAGGTAGCTGACCCACTCGGCACAAAGAAGAAGAATAAATTTGAGGGAATGTGCTGGGAAGAGTAAGACGAGAATCAATCAACAGGTCTACAGGTCATCAATCAAACTAACAATCATTTTATAAGATATCCTAATTTTATATGAAATTCATAAAAATGTAAATAAGTTATATTAAAGAATATAAGAAGAATAACACATGAAATTGCAGACAAAAATAAACACAACCACTTAAAAAGCAATAATTTTTAAGTAGAGAAACATTCTATTAACATGCACTACCGAACATAAAGTTTTTTTCATAATCTACGCTAGGTTTAAGAAAATAAAATTCAGTCGAAAATATTCAAAATGAAAAACGAACAACATTTTTGAGATTAGTGAATACCAAAATTCAGGCAAGAATTCATAGCGGACATATCTGTATAATTGGGACAAACAAGTGAAAATCAGTAGCTTCAGACTTTATGCGATTCATTACAAACTAATAAAAATGCAGTATTCTCTTTATTAAAACTGTAGAATTTGCAAAAGTCAACCCCATTGATGTAACTGTTGTCCTTACACACTTTGCTTATATGTCGGCAATAATAATCTCAAACGTAAAATACAAAAAAGATAAAATACAGTACTGAATACCTATTTAAACAGTATACAAACTTGCAAACATAATCATACAGAAAATCATTATACACAATAACCACTAAGTAGAAATAAATACTTTTTAAAAATAACATAGATATATTAATACATTATGAATTATTTAGGAAATATCCTACAAATCATTTCGAACCAGAGACAAACGTTGTTTCAAATATAACAGGCTGGTCAACAAGATTTCCTTTTTTCCTTTAATTACAGATTAACATCTTTCGAAAGCACTTGTTCTCAGCTTAATGATGTGAAGAACAAGCGGTCTCATCAAATCACTGTCCTTCAGAAAGGAAAAGTCGATTAATTTACTTTTTGAATTAGAAACAAAGAATACAGAAATAAATATGTTTATGAAACTTATGATTTATAATTAAACTTTTTAGGCCTAGATATCTTTTTAGATGTCCACCAAAGAATAGTATATTATCTTCCCATTACATGACCATTAGTAATTGCACATTTTGTATAATAAATTTAAAATTACAGAATATGGGATCTTCTTCAATACTGTACTTTCCACATAGCATCATAGTGTAATGCGAGAGATTATCACTAGGACCTTCAATACAATGCCTTCCGTTGCTTTCTGTATTCTACTACTTATGATTTCTTGAAGAAATTCTTCCGCTTATGGGTTCAGTTTCCCACTTCCTGGGCAAAACAGTGCCTTATACTCAGTACCATTCATCATCCCTTTGAGGAGAACGACGGCATATGTAATAGCAAAATCGATATATATATGATGAGTATTTCAGTCCCTTCTTTTGTCACCTGTTTTTATAAACAAGCAATTATTAATTTGTACAACCGTTGCCTCTTCTGTACCTTATGGAAGTGAGTGTCAGAATTTTCCCTTCACCAATTGTTGGATTTTAAAAGCATTATGTCAATTGTTCTTTCAGAGAAGAATTGGGCACATGAGGTCCAGAACACAAGACATTTGCTATAAGCCCAGCGCCTAATGGTGACGATGTACTTTCACTAGAACCTCCAAAGCATCAAACTTTACTACTACTGAAATTCAACATGAGGAGGAACAATGTGATGTTTCTATATTTGGTATATAATCCTTTATAATCTTTGTAATAATCGCCTTGACCTGTAACTACTTCAAAAGGGCCACTACTATGTCAATCACTAAAACTTTCAAGATAATATAGTAGCCTATAGTATGACAGAGAAATACCTTATATGCCATAAGCCCAGTGCCTAATGGTGAACAAGTACATATATTGCAACCTCCAAACCCTCACAATTTACTAGATGAATCTGAAAGTGGGATAGCCACTGAGATTCAACATGTGGAGCAAGGTGTTCCTATCTTTGGAATGGAATGGAATGCAAAGTTGGCGGGAGTTTATTACTCCCTACTTTATCGCAGAACCTGGACAGAGTCCCTTGCTGCTGGGTGATTCTATCGGGCGTGTTTTTGAGGTTTATTTTTAGTTAGCGGGTCTAATTTTTTCAAGTTTTCTTTATTATTATTTAGTATTTTAAGACGGATTTAATTGCATTCCAATCCGTTGTTCAACCAGCGTTATCGAACCCATTTCATGGGCCGAACGCGGAAGGCTAGGCTTATAAAGCCTGTCTCCTCCCGACGTAATTCCCCTTCAGACCGTCCACTGAAGTCCAGACCGTCCCCTTTTCCGGAGGAGTCGCAATTGCTGGGTTATTTTATCTTTCTTGTAAGTTTTGAAAAGGAGAGGTTGTGTAGAAGCTCTTCATCTGCTTCTGGTATGGCTGCCCTTCAGGACGCATCTCTGCTGGGCTCTGTTCCGGACTCCAGTCCGTGATGAGACGAGTGGTTGGTCTTCCTTCTTCTTCTTCTCCCTCTTCTTCTTCCGAAGACCTCTTCAGACCTGCACTTTCCTCCTATCTTTGGTGTACAATGCTCAAATCATCTGATAACAATAGCTGGATTAAACAAACACGTCCTTGCGATTTCAACAGCAAAAAAAGTCTAGCTTTTAGAATCTAGGATGTTAACTCTATTAGATCCAGAGCTGTACTAGTTTTGATGGTATTCCAACATTTATATAATCAATGCTCTGGCGGAATATGTTGCTACTGTACAGCAAGTGCTCTTTATCCTAATTTTATATGAAATTCATAAAAATGTAAATAAGTTATATTAAAGAATATAAGAAGAATAACACATGAAATTGCAGACAAAAATAAACACAACCACTTAAAAAGCAATAATTTTTAAGTAGAGAAATATTCTATTAACATGCACTACCGAACATAAAGTTTTTTCCATAATCTACGCTAGGTTTAAGAAAATAAAATTCAGTCGAAAATATTCAAAATGAAAAACGAACAACATTTTTGAGATTAGTGAATACCAAAATTCAGGCAAGAATTCATAGCGGACATATCTGTATAATTGGGACAAACAAGTGAAAATCAGTAGCTTCAGACTTTATGCGATTCATTACAAACTAATAAAAATGCAGTATTCTCTTTATTAAAACTGTAGAATTTGCAAAAGTCAACCCCATTGATGTAACTGTTGTCCTTACACACTTTGCTTATATGTCGGCAATAATAATCTCAAACGTAAAATACAAAAAAGATAAAATACAGTACTGAATACCTATTTAAACAGTATACAAACTTGCAAACATAATCATACAGAAAATCATTATACACAATAACCACTAAGTAGAAATAAATACTTTTTAAAAATAACATAGATATATTAATACATTATCAATTATTTAGGAAATATCCTACAAATCATTTCGAACCAGAGACAAACGTTGTTTCAAATATAACAGGCTGGTCAACAAGATTTCCTTTTTTCCTTTAATTACAGATTAACATCTTTCGAAAGCACTTGTTCTCAGCTTAATGATGTGAAGAACAAGCGGTCTCATCAAATCACTGTCCTTCAGAAAGGAAAAGACGATTAATTTACTTTTTGAATTAGAAACAAAGAATACAGAAATAAATATGTTTATGAAACTTATGATTTATAATTAAACTTTTTAGGCCTAGATATCTTTTTAGATGTCCACCAAAGAATAGTATATTATCTTCCCATTACATGACCATTAGTAATTGCAGATTTTGTATAATAAATTTAAAATTACAGAATATGGGATCTTCTTCAATACTGTACTTTCCACATAGCATCATAGTGTAATGCGAGAGATTATCACTAGGACCTTCAATACAATGCCTTCTGTTGCTTTCTGTATTCTACTACTTATGATTTCTTGAAGAAGTTCTTCTTCCGCTTATGGGTTCAGTTTCCCACTTCCTGGGCAAAACAGTGCCTTATACTCAGTACCATTCATCATCCCTTTGAGGAGAACGACGGCATATGTAATAGCAAAATCGATATATATATGATGAGTATTTTAGTCCCTTCTTTTGTCACCTGTTTTTATAAACAAGCAATTATTAATTTGTACAACCGTTGCCTCTTCTGTACCTTATGGAAGTGAGTGTCAGAATTTTCCCTTCACCAATTGTTGGATTTTAAAAGCATTATGTCAATTGTTCTTTCAGAGAAGAATTGGGCACATGAGGTCCAGAACACAAGACATTTGCTATAAGCCCAGCACCTAATGGTGACGATGTACTTTCACTAGAACCTCCAAAGCATCAAACTTTACTACTACTGAAATTCAACATGAGGAGGAACAATGTGATGTTTCTATATTTGGTATATAATCCTTTATAATCTTTGTAATAATCGCCTTGACCTGTAACTACTTCAAAAGGGCCACTACTATGTCAATCACTAAAACTTTCAAGATAATATAGTAGCCTATAGTATGACAGAGAAATACCTTATATGCCATAAGCCCAGTGCCTAATGGTGAACAAGTACATATATTGCAACCTCCAAACCCTCACAATTTACTAGATGAATCTGAAAGTGGGATAGCCACTGAGATTCAACATGTGGAGCAAGGTGTTCCTATCTTTGGAATGGAATGGAATGCAAAGTTGGCGGGAGTTTATTACTCCCTACTTTATCGCAGAACCTGGACAGAGTCCCTTGCTGCTGGGTGATTCTATCGGGCGTGTTTTTGAGGTTTATTTTTAGTTAGCGGGTCTAATTTTTTCAAGTTTTCTTTATTATTATTTAGTATTTTAAGACGGATTTAATTGCATTCCAATCCGTTGTTCAACCAGCGTTATCGAACCCATTTCATGGGCCGAACGCGGAAGGCTAGGCTTATAAAGCCTGTCTCCTCCCGACGTAATTCCCCTTCAGACCGTCCACTGAAGTCCAGACCGTCCCCTTTTCCGGAGGAGTCGCAATTGCTGGGTTATTTTATCTTTCTTGTAAGTTTTGAAAAGGAGAGGTTGTGTAGAAGCTCTTCATCTGCTTCTGGTATGGCTGCCCTTCAGGACGCATCTCTGCTGGGCTCTGTTCCGGACTCCAGTCCGTGATGAGACGAGTGGTTGGTCTTCCTTCTTCTTCTTCTTCCTCTTCTTCTTCCGAAGACCTCTTCAGACCTGCACTTTCCTCCTATCTTTGGTGTACAATGCTCAAATCATCTGATAACAATAGCTGGATTAAACAAACACGTCCTTGCGATTTCAACAGAAAAAAAGTCTAGCTTTTAGAATCTAGGATGTTAACTCTATTAGATCCAGAGCTGTACTAGTTTTGATGGTATTCCAACATTTATATAATCAATGCTCTGGCGGAATATGTTGCTACTGTACAGCAAGTGCTCTTTATTGTAAATTTTGTGTTTACCAGTTGTTGGAAGGACTGCTAATTAAAAAAAAATCATAGTTCTATATTTTATCAACATTTTTACTTTGAAACTTTTATTATAATTCATGGATCAAAGTTCCAAAAACACAAAAGCATATAAAATGTAAAACACATCATAGATTGATATTTATACTTTATAACAAATAAAATATAAAAATTAAAATAAAAAAAAGGAAAACATTTATTGTACTACAACAAAATTATTTAATGAAGAAGGGTATCCCCTTAAAGGTAAATAAGTTTGGCTTAATTTTCCAAATAATACATGCAATGTGATCAAATGTTTTACAAATTAATAACTAATATCAAATTAAGAATTTTTATAATTGTAATGTACATTTCATTAAATAAATTTTATGATGATGTTTTACTTTTATAACTTGTTATAGATTTTATGATTTTTTTTCAAATTTGAACTTTAAAATTGTCATATTCAACTTCATACAATTTGCTTTCAAATGCTTCTTCAGTACTGAAATTAAAAAAAAAATGATTTTAATAACAATATACAAACAATTAAAACCTTTTTACGTAAATACCAAATATTAAGTAGTGTTCTATGTCATCAGAAATTGTCCTGTAACCAGCTTGGCATTGCATCACATGAATTTAAAAAATTACTGAAATAACAATTTGAATATTTGAAATAATGAACTGAAAACAGATGACTCTTCGCATCACACATATTACTTTATGTGTATTGCTGGTAATTAATAAATAACTATCTTGTATTCATATAAATCGTAATAATTTTTGTGATTGCATTCGTAAATTAATTACTACTAAATCTCCAAAAAGGAATATTACTCATTTTTTAAATAAACTCTATATTGGTAGTGAGAGCACTAAATCTCACATACTTACTCAAAAAAGGAACTTACTGACCTAGAAAGGTTTCAAAAGAGGCACTACCACGTCAATCATCAAAGATAATATAGTAGCCTATACTGTGATAGAAATTCTTTATATTGAATATATTAGAAAACCATCACAATCCCTAACCCGCTATATTACGACTACCTCAGTTTACTAAGTAAACTTTTCTTTTATGCGAGTGGGCTTACACCTCATTCCTCCTCTATTTCGATCCTAATTATGACCTTACATTACGTTACTCATTGTAATATATCTGTCGCATAAAAACAGGAAGTTTTTACCATACCTTCCTACAGATGACTGTACTATTATTCCAACTATGGAATAAATTAACGAATAAGAAGGTTGTATTAGAATAACTTAAAAAAAAACACAAATTAAAAAATACTGTCGTCAGTTGTAATCTAGGTGAGAACAACACCAGTAGTAATCAATGAAAATCACCTTTTTATTGCCACCCATCGTCGACAAAAAAAAAAAAAATAAAAGTTAGAAATAAAAGTACTTTTTTCAATTATGTTTTACAGGTGGCAATAAAAACGTACTTTTTTCAATTATGTTTTCTATTATTCAGTGAAATAATTTCTAACCTTTCCTTGTCCATAATGGAAAGGATTACTACATTCTGATTTTCCAACCCAGAACACATTTATATTAGTTATGGGTTTATTTTTTTTAAATAACATGTCTGTGAATTTATTATAATCGATCTTATAAGAGAAGAGATAAGTATGAAGCAAAGAATAGCAATTATTATTACTAGAGTACTTTTGTAAATAATAATCTATTGTAACCATAAGTTTATTTCATTACTAAAGAAACTTTTATCATACAGCTAAAAAATTACAACGTGCCATCTTCTTATAAAACAAAGTGCAATTTCACTAACCTTTTCTTCCCCAAATTAAACACTTGATTTTTCACCGATAAATTTTAATTTAAATTTCCTTCACAAAGTAGAATAATTTATAAAATGTCTTATGCCCACGTTGCTTAAATAATATTGTTAAAAATTTTGATGCCTGTAAAACACAAAGAATAGTTAAATTAGAATGATTGAATGTTAAAAATAAAATAATCTAGAGTGTTAAATTAAGCATGCAAATTAATCCAGACAAGGAAGTTATTCAATAATAGTTCCAAATGAAATCATACTTGTACAATCTGTGAATATCTAATATAATTAGTATGTTTATCTTTATTCTTAATCACTCAACGTACACGATTTGGCATCCATGCAACAAGTGTACTAAACGTTTTTTTTTTCATTTCTCCATCATGACACCATACCAATATTATGGATTGATGACGTCAGTTTTTGTGTACGGGTTTTTGTGCCTCAACTTTTTAATAACAACACAATGCTTGTGATGTTTGTCGTTTGTTATAGTTTGTCCTACATTCATAGTACTACATTTGATAATTGCAAGAATAACTAGTAAAACCATAAGAATTTTTCATCAAGTTAACTGTAAAACTTAAATTTGTCACCTTAATGAAAATTTCATTATATTCAACATATATTTCTCGACTTATGGGTGGAAAATTAAAAAAAAAAAATTAAATCGTACAGATAAATAGATTAAATTTTAAAAACCGATATAAACAGAGTACTGCGAATTAGGGGCGGTTTTGAACATTTCACCTCTCGTTGTATTTGGCTCCACCTTCTAGTGAAGATGATTTAATAACCACCTCCTCATGTGAATGACATATTATCATTAAATTGAATTAAAAATTTTGTTCATAAGCGAAAACCACTTAAGACAGGTCACAGCACTTAACCCTAATAATAATTTACAGTTTTTTTCTAGTTTGTGATAGCAGAAGACATATGATATATGCTTTAATAGCTACATCATCAAATTAAAAATAATGTAGAATAGTAATTTCTATAGAAGTAGTTATTGCAGGATTATAGTGTAAAGTCATCATATTTATTATCATTTCAGATTCAACACATTTTTCAATTCACCTATCTGGTGATAGTCCACTATTCCTATTGGATAATAACCGCCACTGGAATACTTTACTGATATGTTCTGCGGTATTGCCTTGTAAATTTAAACAAGCATAATGAAAGAATGAGAATAACATGTTAGAGTTATATATATGATTATATGATTAAACAAAGTTACGAAAAACAAAATAAACATCTAAAGTAAATAAGCTTTTGTACTGGCATGTACAAGGTTAGAAGCATCATGTACGCCCAGACCTTCAGAGAACAATAAAATTATACTTATACTCATTGAAATTTACTTATTCTTAATTATATTAATAATTTTCCTCATAATATGATATTATTTAAATATTATTAGCTTACCGTTTTTGGAAGTAAGCTAAGTATAAACTAACTTCCGCCTTTTTACCCAGCAGTTTACCTCCTTGCATGCAAGGCAGGTACCCACTGGATAAATTAATGGACGTGGACGTGGTAGACTCGGAGGTGCTTGGGGTTGTGATGCACGGCGACGTTTCGTTCTGCAAATAATACACATGAATTAAGGAATACACATTACTAAGAAATTACAGAATCTTATTAGATGGTCATAAAATTACAATTACTTATTTTGTAATTAAATATTTACATACCGCCACCACTGTGCTGCTACATAAACAGCAAAGAGAGATGCCAATATTAGTTTGCCTTTCATTTTATCAGTTATCAGTTATATTATTTATACTATTTATAATAGCTTAAATCGTCTGAATGTGTTTTTACTGTTAGTCACAGTATTAAAATAATAAATAAGAAAAAATATTGTTGCCATGGAAAACCGAAAACTTCTTTTATTTACCATAGTTACCTACCCGCAACACTGCACTTTATGTTTTTAAATTATATTTTATTTTTTCTTTAGTTACAAATAATTTTAAAGTACGATCAAATATTTAACTGCATGCTACCAGTAAACATCGCTGTACCTTTACTTTATATATGGAACTTTATATATTTATACATGGAATAAAGGTAGCTGACCCACTCGGCACAAAGAAGAAGAATAAATTTGAGGGAATGTACTGGGAAGAGTAAGACGAGAATCAATCAACAGGTCTACAGGTCATCAATCAATCTAACAATCATTTTATAAGATATCCTAATTTTATATGAAATTCATAAAAATGTAAATAAGTTATATTAAAGAATATAAGAAGAATAACACATGAAATTGCAGACAAAAATAAACACAACCACTTAAAAAGCAATAATTTTTAAGTAGAGAAACATTCTATTAACATGCACTACCGAACATAAAGTTTTTTTCATAATCTACGCTAGGTTTAAGAAAATAAAATTCAGTCGAAAATATTCAAAATGAAAAACGAACAACATTTTTGAGATTAGTGAATACCAAAATTCAGGCAAGAATTCATAGCGGACATATCTGTATAATTGGGACAAACAAGTGAAAATCAGTAGCTTCAGACTTTATGCGATTCATTACAAACTAATAAAAATGCAGTATTCTCTTTATTAAAACTGTAGAATTTGCAAAAGTCAACCCCATTGATGTAACTGTTGTCCTTACACACTTTGCTTATATGTCGGCAATAATAATCTCAAACGTAAAATACAAAAAAGATAAAATACAGTACTGAATACCTATTTAAACAGTATACAAACTTGCAAACATAATCATACAGAAAATCATTATACACAATAACCACTAAGTAGAAATAAATACTTTTTAAAAATAACATAGATATATTAATACATTATCAATTATTATGGAAATATCCTACAAATCATTTCGAACCAGAGACAAACGTTGTTTCAAATATAACAGGCTGGTCAACAAGATTTCCTTTTTTCCTTTAATTACAGATTAACATCTTTCGAAAGCACTTGTTCTCAGCTTAATGATGTGAAGAACAAGCGGTCTCATCAAATCACCGTCCTTCAGAAAGGAAAAGTCGATTAATTTACTTTTTGAATTAGAAACAAAGAATACAGAAATAAATATGTTTATGAAACTTATGATTTATAATTAAACTTTTTAGGCCTAGATATCTTTTTAGATGTCCACCAAAGAATAGTATATTATCTTCCCATTACATGACCATTAGTAATTGCAGATTTTGTATAATAAATTTAAAATTACAGAATATGGGATCTTCTTCAATACTGTACTTTCCACATAGCATTATAGTGTAATGCGAGAGATTATCACTAGGACCTTCAATACAATGCCTTCCGTTGCTTTCTGTATTCTACTACTTATGATTTCTTGAAGAAGTTCTTCCGCTTATGGGTTCAGTTTCCCACTTCCTGGGCAAAACAGTGCCTTATACTCAGTACCATTCATCATTCCTTTGAGGAGAACGACGGCATATGTAATAGCAAAATCGATATATATATATATGATGAGTATTTCAGTCCCTTCTTTTGTCACCTGTTTTTATAAACAAGCAATTATTAATTTGTACAACCGTTGCCTCTTCTGTACCTTATGGAAGTGAGTGTCAGAATTTTCCCTTCACCAATTGTTGGATTTTAAAAGCATTATGTCAATTGTTCTTTCAGAGAAGAATTGGGCACATGAGGTCCAGAACACAAGACATTTGCTATAAGCCCAGCGCCTAATGGTGACGATGTACTTTCACTAGAACCTCCAAAGCATCAAACTTTACTACTACTGAAATTCAACATGAGGAGGAACAATGTGATGTTTCTATATTTGGTATATAATCCTTTATAATCTTTGTAATAATCGCCTTGACCTGTAACTACTTCAAAAGGGCCACTACTATGTCAATCACTAAAACTTTCAAGATAATATAGTAGCCTATAGTATGACAGAGAAATACCTTATATGCCATAAGCCCAGTGCCTAATGGTGAACAAGTACATATATTGCAACCTCCAAACCCTCACAATTTACTAGATGAATCTGAAAGTGGGATAGCCACTGAGATTCAACATGTGGAGCAAGGTGTTCCTATCTTTGGAATGGAATGGAATGCAAAGTTGGCGGGAGTTTATTACTCCCTACTTTATCGCAGAACCTGGACAGAGTCCCTTGCTGCTGGGTGATTCTATCGGGCGTGTTTTTGAGGTTTATTTTTAGTTAGCGGGTCTAATTTTTTCAAGTTTTCTTTATTATTATTTAGTATTTTAAGACGGATTTAATTGCATTCCAATCCGTTGTTCAACCAGCGTTATCGAACCCATTTCATGGGCCGAACGCGGAAGGCTAGGCTTATAAAGCCTGTCCTCCCGACGTAATTCCCCTTCAGACCGTCCACTGAAGTCCAGACCGTCCCCTTTTCGGGAGGAGTCGGAATTGCTGGGTTAATTTATCTTTCTTGTAAGTTTTGAAAAGGAGAGGTTGTGTAGAAGCTCTTCATCTGCTTCTGGTATGGCTGCCCTTCAGGACGCATCTCTGCTGGGCTCTGTTCCGGACTCCAGTCCGTGATGAGACGAGTGGTTGGTCTTCCTTCTTCTTCTTCTCCCTCTTCTTCTTCCGAAGACCTCTTCAGACCTGCACTTTCCTCCTATCTTTGGTGTACAATGCTCAAATCATCTGATAACAATAGCTGGATTAAACAAACACGTCCTTGCGATTTCAACAGCAAAAAAAGTCTAGCTTTTAGAATCTAGGATGTTAACTCTATTAGATCAAGAGCTGTACTAGTTTTCATGGTATTCCAACATTTATATAATCAAAGGTCTGGCGGAATATGTTGCTACTGTACAGCAAGTGCTATTTATTGTAAATTTAGCAAACAAAGTGTTTACCAGTTGTTGGAAGGACTGCTACTTAGAAAAAAATTATAGTTCTATATTTTATTAACATTTTTACTTTGAAACTTTTATTATAATTCATGGATCAAAGTTCCAAAAACACAAAAGCATATAAAATGTAAAACACATCATAGATTGATATTTATACTTTATAACAAATAAAATATAAAAATTAAAATAAAAAAAAGGAAAACATTTATTGTACTACAACAAAATTATTTAATGAAGAAGGGTATCCCCTTAAAGGTAAATAAGTTTGGCTTAATTTTCCAAATAATACATGCAATGTGATCAAATGTTTTACAAATTAATAACTAATATCAAATTAAGAATTTTTATAATTGTAATGTACATTTCATTAAATAAATTTTATGATGATGTTTTACTTTTATAACTTGTTATAGATTTTATGATTTTTTTTCAAATTTGAACTTTAAAATTGTCAAATTCAACTTCATACAATTTGCTTTCAAATGCTTCTTCAGTACTGAAATTAAAAAAAAAATGATTTTAATAACAATATACAAACAATTAAAACCTTTTTACGTAAATAAGAAATATTAAGTAGTGTTCTATGTCATCAGAAATTGTCCTGTAACCAGCTTGGCATTGCATCACATGAATTTAAAAAATTACTGAAATAACAATTTGAATATTTGAAATAATGAACTGAAAACAGATGACTCTTCGCATCACACATATTACTTTATGTGTATTGCTGGTAATTAATAAATAACTATCTTGTATTCATATAAATCGTAATAATTTTTGTGATTGCATTCGTAAATTAATTACTACTAAATCTCCAAAAAGGAATATTACTCATTTTTTAAATAAACTCTATATTGGTAGTGAGAGCACTAAATCTCACATACTTACTCAAAAAAAGGAACTTACTGACCTAGAAAGGTTTCAAAAGAGGCACTACCACGTCAATCATCAAAGATAATATAGTAGCCTATACTGTGATAGAAATTCTTTATATTGAATATATTAGAAAACCATCACAATCCCTAACCCGCTATATTACGACTACCTCAGTTTACTAAGTAAACTTTTCTTTTATGCGAGTGGGCTTACACCTCATTCCTCCTCTATTTCGATCCTAATTATGACCTTACATTACGTTACTCATTGTAATATATCTGTCGCATAAAAACAGGAAGTTTTTACCATACCTTCCTACAGATGACTGTACTATTATTCCAACTATGGAATAAATTAACGAATATGAAGGTTGTATTAGAATAACTTAAAAAAAAACACAAATTAAAAAATACTGTCGTCAGTTGTAATCTAGGTGAGAACAACACCAGTAGTAATCAATGAAAATCACCTTTTTATTGCCACCCATCGTCGACAAAAACAACACAAATAAAAGTTAGAAATAAAAGTACTTTTTTCAATTATGTTTTACAGGTGGCAATAAAAACGTACTTTTTTCAATTATGTTTTCTATTATTCAGTGAAATAATTTCTAACCTTTCCTTGTCCATAATGGAAAGGATTACTACATTCTGATTTTCCAACCCAGAACACATTTATATTAGTTATGGGTTTATTTTTTTTAAATAACATGTCTGTGAATTTATTATAATCGATCTTATAAGAGAAGAGATAAGTATGAAGCAAAGAATAGCAATTATTATTACTAGAGTACTTTTGTAAATAATAATCTATTGTAACCATAAGTTTATTTCATTACTAAAGAAACTTTTATCATACAGCTAAAAAATTACAACGTGCCATCTTCTTATAAAACAAAGTGCAATTTCACTAACCTTTTCTTCCCCAAATTAAACACTTGATTTTTCACCGATAAATTTTAATTTAAATTTCCTTCACAAAGTAGAATAATTTATAAAATGTCTTATGCCCACGTTGCTTAAATAATATTGTTAAAAATTTTGATGCCTGTAAAACACAAAGAATAGTTAAATTAGAATGATTGAATGTTAAAAATAAAATAATCTAGAGTGTTAAATTAAGCATGCAAATTAATCCAGACAAGGAAGTTATTCAATAATAGTTCCAAATGAAATCATACTTGTACAATCTGTGAATATCTAATATAATTAGTATGTTTATCTTTATTCTTAATCACTCAACGTACACGATTTGGCATCCATGCAACAAGTGTACTAAACGTTTTTTTTTTCATTTCTCCATCATGACACCATACCAATATTATGGATTGATGACGTCAGTTTTTGTGTACGGGTTTTTGTGCCTCAACTTTTTAATAACAACACAATGCTTGTGATGTTTGTCGTTTGTTATAGTTTGTCCTACATTCATAGTACTACATTTGATAATTGCAAGAATAACTAGTAAAACCATAAGAATTTTTCATCAAGTTAACTGTAAAACTTAAATTTGTCACCTTAATGAAAATTTCATTATATTCAACATATATTTCTCGACTTATGGGTGGAAAATTAAAAAAAAAAAATTAAATCGTACAGATAAATAGATTAAATTTTAAAAACCGATATAAACAGAGTACTGCGAATTAGGGGCGGTTTTGAACATTTCACCTCTCGTTTTTACGTAAACTATCATTATATATAATATATCATAAATAAAGAAAGAAAAAAAAAGAAAATGCAAAGTTTCACATACCTTTATACTTTTAATAAATATTTATTTCAAATTGTGTCCATTCACGAAAAATTTTGAAGGCTGTAAAATAGAAAGAAAATGAACATAATTAGACAAAAAAGAATATACCTAAAATTTAGAATAAGAATTACACCGTTTATAGTTTAATCTAATATTTGTTATTTCAATACATGAAACTTGTGGAGAAATTTATCACCTAAAAAATTTGAAATAATACTTAAGGAAGAATATGGCTTTTTTTATCATTAATTATTACTATTCAGGCAGGCAATATGATTGCTTTATATTTTTCACGTATACCAAACTGAAGATTAGTATTTGGCTCCACCTTCTAGTGAAGATGATTTAATAACCACCTCCTCATGTGAATGACATATTATCATTAAATTGAATTAAAAATTTTGTTCATAAGCGAAAACCACTTAAGACAGGTCACAGCACTTAACCCTAATAATAATTTACAGTTTTTTTCTAGTTTGTGATAGCAGAAGACATATGATATATGCTTTAATAGCTACATCATCAAATTAAAAATAATGTAGAATAGTAATTTCTATAGAAGTAGTTATTGCAGGATTATAGTGTAAAGTCATCATATTTATTATCATTTCAGATTCAACACATTTTTCAATTCACCTATCTGGTGATAGTCCACTATTCCTATTGGATAATAACCGCCACTGGAATACTTTACTGATATGTTCTGCGGTATTGCCTTGTAAATTTAAACAAGCATAATGAAAGAATGAGAATAACATGTTAGAGTTATATATATGATTATATGATTAAACAAAGTTACGAAAAACAAAATAAACATCTAAAGTAAATAAGCTTTTGTACTGGCATGTACAAGGTTAGAAGCATCATGTACGCCCAGACCTTCAGAGAACAATAAAATTATACTTATACTCATTGAAATTTACTTATTCTTAATTATATTAATAATTTTCCTCATAATATGATATTATTTAAATATTATTAGCTTACCGTTTTTGGAAGTAAGCTAAGTATAAACTAACTTCCGCCTTTTTACCCAGCAGTTTACCTCCTTGCATGCAAGGCAGGTACCCACTGGATAAATTAATGGACGTGGACGTGGTAGACTCGGAGGTGCTTGGGGTTGTGATGCACGGCGACGTTTCGTTCTGCAAATAATACACATGAATTAAGGAATACACATTACTAAGAAATTACAGAATCTTATTAGATGGTCATAAAATTACAATTACTTATTTTGTAATTAAATATTTACATACCGCCACCACTGTGCTGCTACATAAACAGCAAAGAGAGATGCCAATATTAGTTTGCCTTTCATTTTATCAGTTATCAGTTATATTATTTATACTATTTATAATAGCTTAAATCGTCTGAATGTGTTTTTACTGTTAGTCACAGTATTAAAATAATAAATAAGAAAAAATATTGTTGCCATGGAAAACCGAAAACTTCTTTTATTTACCATAGTTACCTACCCGCAACACTGCACTTTATGTTTTTAAATTATATTTTATTTTTTCTTTAGTTACAAATAATTTTAAAGTACGATCAAATATTTAACTGCATGCTACCAGTAAACATCGCTGTACCTTTACTTTATATATGGAACTTTATATATTTATACATGGAATAAAGGTAGCTGACCCACTCGGCACAAAGAAGAAGAATAAATTTGAGGGAATGTACTGGGAAGAGTAAGACGAGAATCAATCAACAGGTCTACAGGTCATCAATCAATCTAACAATCATTTTATAAGATATCCTAATTTTATATGAAATTCATAAAAATGTAAATAAGTTATATTAAAGAATATAAGAAGAATAACACATGAAATTGCAGACAAAAATAAACACAACCACTTAAAAAGCAATAATTTTTAAGTAGAGAAACATTCTATTAACATGCACTACCGAACATAAAGTTTTTTTCATAATCTACGCTAGGTTTAAGAAAATAAAATTCAGTCGAAAATATTCAAAATGAAAAACGAACAACATTTTTGAGATTAGTGAATACCAAAATTCAGGCAAGAATTCATAGCGGACATATCTGTATAATTGGGACAAACAAGTGAAAATCAGTAGCTTCAGACTTTATGCGATTCATTACAAACTAATAAAAATGCAGTATTCTCTTTATTAAAACTGTAGAATTTGCAAAAGTCAACCCCATTGATGTAACTGTTGTCCTTACACACTTTGCTTATATGTCGGCAATAATAATCTCAAACGTAAAATACAAAAAAGATAAAATACAGTACTGAATACCTATTTAAACAGTATACAAACTTGCAAACATAATCATACAGAAAATCATTATACACAATAACCACTAAGTAGAAATAAATACTTTTTAAAAATAACATAGATATATTAATACATTATCAATTATTATGGAAATATCCTACAAATCATTTCGAACCAGAGACAAACGTTGTTTCAAATATAACAGGCTGGTCAACAAGATTTCCTTTTTTCCTTTAATTACAGATTAACATCTTTCGAAAGCACTTGTTCTCAGCTTAATGATGTGAAGAACAAGCGGTCTCATCAAATCACCGTCCTTCAGAAAGGAAAAGTCGATTAATTTACTTTTTGAATTAGAAACAAAGAATACAGAAATAAATATGTTTATGAAACTTATGATTTATAATTAAACTTTTTAGGCCTAGATATCTTTTTAGATGTCCACCAAAGAATAGTATATTATCTTCCCATTACATGACCATTAGTAATTGCAGATTTTGTATAATAAATTTAAAATTACAGAATATGGGATCTTCTTCAATACTGTACTTTCCACATAGCATTATAGTGTAATGCGAGAGATTATCACTAGGACCTTCAATACAATGCCTTCCGTTGCTTTCTGTATTCTACTACTTATGATTTCTTGAAGAAGTTCTTCCGCTTATGGGTTCAGTTTCCCACTTCCTGGGCAAAACAGTGCCTTATACTCAGTACCATTCATCATCCCTTTGAGGAGAACGACGGCATATGTAATAGCAAAATCGATATATATATATATGATGAGTATTTCAGTCCCTTCTTTTGTCACCTGTTTTTATAAACAAGCAATTATTAATTTGTACAACCGTTGCCTCTTCTGTACCTTATGGAAGTGAGTGTCAGAATTTTCCCTTCACCAATTGTTGGATTTTAAAAGCATTATGTCAATTGTTCTTTCAGAGAAGAATTGGGCACATGAGGTCCAGAACACAAGACATTTGCTATAAGCCCAGCGCCTAATGGTGACGATGTACTTTCACTAGAACCTCCAAAGCATCAAACTTTACTACTACTGAAATTCAACATGAGGAGGAACAATGTGATGTTTCTATATTTGGTATATAATCCTTTATAATCTTTGTAATAATCGCCTTGACCTGTAACTACTTCAAAAGGGCCACTACTATGTCAATCACTAAAACTTTCAAGATAATATAGTAGCCTATAGTATGACAGAGAAATACCTTATATGCCATAAGCCCAGTGCCTAATGGTGAACAAGTACATATATTGCAACCTCCAAACCCTCACAATTTACTAGATGAATCTGAAAGTGGGATAGCCACTGAGATTCAACATGTGGAGCAAGGTGTTCCTATCTTTGGAATGGAATGGAATGCAAAGTTGGCGGGAGTTTATTACTCCCTACTTTATCGCAGAACCTGGACAGAGTCCCTTGCTGCTGGGTGATGCTATCGGGCGTGTTTTTGAGGTTTATTTTTAGTTAGCGGGTCTAATTTTTTCAAGTTTTCTTTATTATTATTTAGTATTTTAAGACGGATTTAATTGCATTCCAATCCGTTGTTCAACCAGCGTTATCGAACCCATTTCATGGGCCGAACGCGGAAGGCTAGGCTTATAAAGCCTGTCCTCCCGACGTAATTCCCCTTCAGACCGTCCACTGAAGTCCAGACCGTCCCCTTTTTGGGAGGAGTCGCAATTGCTGGGTTATTTTATCTTTCTTGTAAGTTTTGAAAAGGAGAGGTTGTGTAGAAGCTCTTCATCTGCTTCTGGTATGGCTGCCCTTCAGGACGCATCTCTGCTGGGCTCTGTTCCGGACCCAGTCCGTGATGAGACGAGTGGTTGGTCTTCCTTCTTCTTCTTCTCCCTCTTCTTCTTCCGAAGACCTCTTCAGACCTGCACTTTCCTCCTATCTTTGGTGTACAATGCTCAAATCATCTGATAACAATAGCTGGATTAAACAAACACGTCCTTGCGATTTCAACAGCAAAAAAAGTCTAGCTTTTAGAATCTAGGATGTTAACTCTATTAGATCAAGAGCTGTACTAGTTTTGATGGTATTCCAACATTTATATAATCAAAGGTCTGGCGGAATATGTTGCTACTGTACAGCAAGTGCTATTTATTGTAAATTTAGCAAACAAAGTGTTTACCAGTTGTTGGAAGGACTGCTACTTAGAAAAAAATTATAGTTCTATATTTTATTAACATTTTAACTTTGAAACTTTTATTATAATTCATGGATCAAAGTTCCAAAAACACAAAAGCATATAAAATGTAAAACACATCATAGATTGATATTTATACTTTATAACAAATAAAATATAAAAATTAAAATAAAAAAAATGAAAACATTTATTGTACTACAACAAAATTATTTAATGAAGAAGGGTATCCCCTTAAAGGTAAATAAGTTTGGCTTAATTTTCCAAATAATACATGCAATGTGATCAAATGTTTTACAAATTAATAACTAATATCAAATTAAGAATTTTTATAATTGTAATGTACATTTCATTAAATAAATTTTATGATTATGTTTTACTTTTATAACTTGTTATAGATTTTATGATTTTTTTTCAAATTTGAACTTTAAAATTGTCAAATTCAACTTCATACAATTTGCTTTCAAATGCTTCTTCAGTACTGAAATTAAAAAAAAAATGATTTTAATAACAATATACAAACAATTAAAACCTTTTTACGTAAATAAGAAATATTAAGTAGTGTTCTATGTCATCAGAAATTGTCCTGTAACCAGCTTGGCATTGCATCACATGAATTTAAAAAATTACTGAAATAACAATTTGAATATTTGAAATAATGAACTGAAAACAGATGACTCTTCGCATCACACATATTACTTTATGTGTATTGCTGGTAATTAATAAATAACTATCTTGTATTCATATAAATCGTAATAATTTTTGTGATTGCATTCGTAAATTAATTACTACTAAATCTCCAAAAAGGAATATTACTCATTTTTTAAATAAACTCTATATTGGTAGTGAGAGCACTAAATCTCACATACTTACTCAAAAAAAGGAACTTACTGACCTAGAAAGGTTTCAAAAGAGGCACTACCACGTCAATCATCAAAGATAATATAGTAGCCTATACTGTGATAGAAATTCTTTATATTGAATATATTAGAAAACCATCACAATCCCTAACCCGCTATATTACGACTACCTCAGTTTACTAAGTAAACTTTTCTTTTATGCGAGTGGGCTTACACCTCATTCCTCCTCTATTTCGATCCTAATTATGACCTTACATTACGTTACTCATTGTAATATATCTGTCGCATAAAAACAGGAAGTTTTTACCATACCTTCCTACAGATGACTGTACTATTATTCCAACTATGGAATAAATTAACGAATATGAAGGTTGTATTAGAATAACTTAAAAAAAAACACAAATTAAAAAATACTGTCGTCAGTTGTAATCTAGGTGAGAACAACACCAGTAGTAATCAATGAAAATCACCTTTTTATTGCCACCCATCGTCGACAAAAACAACACAAATAAAAGTTAGAAATAAAAGTACTTTTTTCAATTATGTTTTACAGGTGGCAATAAAAACGTACTTTTTTCAATTATGTTTTCTATTATTCAGTGAAATAATTTCTAACCTTTCCTTGTCCATAATGGAAAGGATTACTACATTCTGATTTTCCAACCCAGAACACATTTATATTAGTTATGGGTTTATTTTTTTTAAATAACATGTCTGTGAATTTATTATAATCGATCTTATAAGAGAAGAGATAAGTATGAAGCAAAGAATAGCAATTATTATTACTAGAGTACTTTTGTAAATAATAATCTATTGTAACCATAAGTTTATTTCATTACTAAAGAAACTTTTATCATACAGCTAAAAAATTACAACGTGCCATCTTCTTATAAAACAAAGTGCAATTTCACTAACCTTTTCTTCCCCAAATTAAACACTTGATTTTTCACCGATAAATTTTAATTTAAATTTCCTTCACAAAGTAGAATAATTTATAAAATGTCTTATGCCCACGTTGCTTAAATAATATTGTTAAAAATTTTGATGCCTGTAAAACACAAAGAATAGTTAAATTAGAATGATTGAATGTTAAAAATAAAATAATCTAGAGTGTTAAATTAAGCATGCAAATTAATCCAGACAAGGAAGTTATTCAATAATAGTTCCAAATGAAATCATACTTGTACAATCTGTGAATATCTAATATAATTAGTATGTTTATCTTTATTCTTAATCACTCAACGTACACGATTTGGCATCCATGCAACAAGTGTACTAAACGTTTTTTTTTTCATTTCTCCATCATGACACCATACCAATATTATGGATTGATGACGTCAGTTTTTGTGTACGGGTTTTTGTGCCTCAACTTTTTAATAACAACACAATGCTTGTGATGTTTGTCGTTTGTTATAGTTTGTCCTACATTCATAGTACTACATTTGATAATTGCAAGAATAACTAGTAAAACCATAAGAATTTTTCATCAAGTTAACTGTAAAACTTAAATTTGTCACCTTAATGAAAATTTCATTATATTCAACATATATTTCTCGACTTATGGGTGGAAAATTAAAAAAAAAAAATTAAATCGTACAGATAAATAGATTAAATTTTAAAAACCGATATAAACAGAGTACTGCGAATTAGGGGCGGTTTTGAACATTTCACCTCTCGTTTTTACGTAAACTATCATTATATATAATATATCATAAATAAAGAAAGAAAAAAAAAGAAAATGCAAAGTTTCACATACCTTTATACTTTTAATAAATATTTATTTCAAATTGTGTCCATTCACGAAAAATTTTGAAGGCTGTAAAATAGAAAGAAAATGAACATAATTAGACAAAAAAGAATATACCTAAAATTTAGAATAAGAATTACACCGTTTATAGTTTAATCTAATATTTGTTATTTCAATACATGAAACTTGTGGAGAAATTTATCACCTAAAAAATTTGAAATAATACTTAAGGAAGAATATGGCTTTTTTTATCATTAATTATTACTATTCAGGCAGGCAATATGATTGCTTTATATTTTTCACGTATACCAAACTGAAGATTAGTATTTGGCTCCACCTTCTAGTGAAGATGATTTAATAACCACCTCCTCATGTGAATGACATATTATCATTAAATTGAATTAAAAATTTTGTTCATAAGCGAAAACCACTTAAGACAGGTCACAGCACTTAACCCTAATAATAATTTACAGTTTTTTTCTAGTTTGTGATAGCAGAAGACATATGATATATGCTTTAATAGCTACATCATCAAATTAAAAATAATGTAGAATAGTAATTTCTATAGAAGTAGTTATTGCAGGATTATAGTGTAAAGTCATCATATTTATTATCATTTCAGATTCAACACATTTTTCAATTCACCTATCTGGTGATAGTCCACTATTCCTATTGGATAATAACCGCCACTGGAATACTTTACTGATATGTTCTGCGGTATTGCCTTGTAAATTTAAACAAGCATAATGAAAGAATGAGAATAACATGTTAGAGTTATATATATGATTATATGATTAAACAAAGTTACGAAAAACAAAATAAACATCTAAAGTAAATAAGCTTTTGTACTGGCATGTACAAGGTTAGAAGCATCATGTACGCCCAGACCTTCAGAGAACAATAAAATTATACTTATACTCATTGAAATTTACTTATTCTTAATTATATTAATAATTTTCCTCATAATATGATATTATTTAAATATTATTAGCTTACCGTTTTTGGAAGTAAGCTAAGTATAAACTAACTTCCGCCTTTTTACCCAGCAGTTTACCTCCTTGCATGCAAGGCAGGTACCCACTGGATAAATTAATGGACGTGGACGTGGTAGACTCGGAGGTGCTTGGGGTTGTGATGCACGGCGACGTTTCGTTCTGCAAATAATACACATGAATTAAGGAATACACATTACTAAGAAATTACAGAATCTTATTAGATGGTCATAAAATTACAATTACTTATTTTGTAATTAAATATTTACATACCGCCACCACTGTGCTGCTACATAAACAGCAAAGAGAGATGCCAATATTAGTTTGCCTTTCATTTTATCAGTTATCAGTTATATTATTTATACTATTTATAATAGCTTAAATCGTCTGAATGTGTTTTTACTGTTAGTCACAGTATTAAAATAATAAATAAGAAAAAATATTGTTGCCATGGAAAACCGAAAACTTCTTTTATTTACCATAGTTACCTACCCGCAACACTGCACTTTATGTTTTTAAATTATATTTTATTTTTTCTTTAGTTACAAATAATTTTAAAGTACGATCAAATATTTAACTGCATGCTACCAGTAAACATCGCTGTACCTTTACTTTATATATGGAACTTTATATATTTATACATGGAATAAAGGTAGCTGACCCACTCGGCACAAAGAAGAAGAATAAATTTGAGGGAATGTACTGGGAAGAGTAAGACGAGAATCAATCAACAGGTCTACAGGTCATCAATCAATCTAACAATCATTTTATAAGATATCCTAATTTTATATGAAATTCATAAAAATGTAAATAAGTTATATTAAAGAATATAAGAAGAATAACACATGAAATTGCAGACAAAAATAAACACAACCACTTAAAAAGCAATAATTTTTAAGTAGAGAAACATTCTATTAACATGCACTACCGAACATAAAGTTTTTTTCATAATCTACGCTAGGTTTAAGAAAATAAAATTCAGTCGAAAATATTCAAAATGAAAAACGAACAACATTTTTGAGATTAGTGAATACCAAAATTCAGGCAAGAATTCATAGCGGACATATCTGTATAATTGGGACAAACAAGTGAAAATCAGTAGCTTCAGACTTTATGCGATTCATTACAAACTAATAAAAATGCAGTATTCTCTTTATTAAAACTGTAGAATTTGCAAAAGTCAACCCCATTGATGTAACTGTTGTCCTTACACACTTTGCTTATATGTCGGCAATAATAATCTCAAACGTAAAATACAAAAAAGATAAAATACAGTACTGAATACCTATTTAAACAGTATACAAACTTGCAAACATAATCATACAGAAAATCATTATACACAATAACCACTAAGTAGAAATAAATACTTTTTAAAAATAACATAGATATATTAATACATTATCAATTATTATGGAAATATCCTACAAATCATTTCGAACCAGAGACAAACGTTGTTTCAAATATAACAGGCTGGTCAACAAGATTTCCTTTTTTCCTTTAATTACAGATTAACATCTTTCGAAAGCACTTGTTCTCAGCTTAATGATGTGAAGAACAAGCGGTCTCATCAAATCACCGTCCTTCAGAAAGGAAAAGTCGATTAATTTACTTTTTGAATTAGAAACAAAGAATACAGAAATAAATATGTTTATGAAACTTATGATTTATAATTAAACTTTTTAGGCCTAGATATCTTTTTAGATGTCCACCAAAGAATAGTATATTATCTTCCCATTACATGACCATTAGTAATTGCAGATTTTGTATAATAAATTTAAAATTACAGAATATGGGATCTTCTTCAATACTGTACTTTCCACATAGCATTATAGTGTAATGCGAGAGATTATCACTAGGACCTTCAATACAATGCCTTCCGTTGCTTTCTGTATTCTACTACTTATGATTTCTTGAAGAAGTTCTTCCGCTTATGGGTTCAGTTTCCCACTTCCTGGGCAAAACAGTGCCTTATACTCAGTACCATTCATCATTCCTTTGAGGAGAACGACGGCATATGTAATAGCAAAATCGATATATATATATATGATGAGTATTTCAGTCCCTTCTTTTGTCACCTGTTTTTATAAACAAGCAATTATTAATTTGTACAACCGTTGCCTCTTCTGTACCTTATGGAAGTGAGTGTCAGAATTTTCCCTTCACCAATTGTTGGATTTTAAAAGCATTATGTCAATTGTTCTTTCAGAGAAGAATTGGGCACATGAGGTCCAGAACACAAGACATTTGCTATAAGCCCAGCGCCTAATGGTGACGATGTACTTTCACTAGAACCTCCAAAGCATCAAACTTTACTACTACTGAAATTCAACATGAGGAGGAACAATGTGATGTTTCTATATTTGGTATATAATCCTTTATAATCTTTGTAATAATCGCCTTGACCTGTAACTACTTCAAAAGGGCCACTACTATGTCAATCACTAAAACTTTCAAGATAATATAGTAGCCTATAGTATGACAGAGAAATACCTTATATGCCATAAGCCCAGTGCCTAATGGTGAACAAGTACATATATTGCAACCTCCAAACCCTCACAATTTACTAGATGAATCTGAAAGTGGGATAGCCACTGAGATTCAACATGTGGAGCAAGGTGTTCCTATCTTTGGAATGGAATGGAATGCAAAGTTGGCGGGAGTTTATTACTCCCTACTTTATCGCAGAACCTGGACAGAGTCCCTTGCTGCTGGGTGATTCTATCGGGCGTGTTTTTGAGGTTTATTTTTAGTTAGCGGGTCTAATTTTTTCAAGTTTTCTTTATTATTATTTAGTATTTTAAGACGGATTTAATTGCATTCCAATCCGTTGTTCAACCAGCGTTATCGAACCCATTTCATGGGCCGAACGCGGAAGGCTAGGCTTATAAAGCCTGTCCTCCCGACGTAATTCCCCTTCAGACCGTCCACTGAAGTCCAGACCGTCCCCTTTTCGGGAGGAGTCGGAATTGCTGGGTTAATTTATCTTTCTTGTAAGTTTTGAAAAGGAGAGGTTGTGTAGAAGCTCTTCATCTGCTTCTGGTATGGCTGCCCTTCAGGACGCATCTCTGCTGGGCTCTGTTCCGGACTCCAGTCCGTGATGAGACGAGTGGTTGGTCTTCCTTCTTCTTCTTCTCCCTCTTCTTCTTCCGAAGACCTCTTCAGACCTGCACTTTCCTCCTATCTTTGGTGTACAATGCTCAAATCATCTGATAACAATAGCTGGATTAAACAAACACATCCTTGCGATTTCAACAGCAAAAAAAGTGTAGCTTTTAGAATCTAGGATGTTAACTCTATTAGATCAAGAGCTGTACTAGTTTTGATGGTATTCCAACATTTATATAATCAAAGGTCTGGCGGAATATGTTGCTACTGTACAGCAAGTGCTATTTATTGTAAATTTAGCAAACAAAGTGTTTACCAGTTGTTGGAAGGACTGCTACTTAGAAAAAAATTATAGTTCTATATTTTATTAACATTTTTACTTTGAAACTTTTATTATAATTCATGGATCAAAGTTCCAAAAACACAAAAGCATATAAAATGTAAAACACATCATAGATTGATATTTATACTTTATAACAAATAAAATATAAAAATTAAAATAAAAAAAATGAAAACATTTATTGTACTACAACAAAATTATTTAATGAAGAAGGGTATCCCCTTAAAGGTAAATAAGTTTGGCTTAATTTTCCAAATAATACATGCAATGTGATCAAATGTTTTACAAATTAATAACTAATATCAAATTAAGAATTTTTATAATTGTAATGTACATTTCATTAAATAAATTTTATGATGATGTTTTACTTTTATAACTTGTTATAGATTTTATGATTTTTTTTCAAATTTGAACTTTAAAATTGTCAAATTCAACTTCATACAATTTGCTTTCAAATGCTTCTTCAGTACTGAAATTAAAAAAAAAATGATTTTAATAACAATATACAAACAATTAAAACCTTTTTACGTAAATAACAAATATTAAGTAGTGTTCTATGTCATCAGAAATTGTCCTGTAACCAGCTTGGCATTGCATCACATGAATTTAAAAAATTACTGAAATAACAATTTGAATATTTGAAATAATGAACTGAAAACAGATGACTCTTCGCATCACACATATTACTTTATGTGTATTGCTGGTAATTAATAAATAACTATCTTGTATTCATATAAATCGTAATAATTTTTGTGATTGCATTCGTAAATTAATTACTACTAAATCTCCAAAAAGGAATATTACTCATTTTTTAAATAAACTCTATATTGGTAGTGAGAGCACTAAATCTCACATACTTACTCAAAAAAAGGAACTTACTGACCTAGAAAGGTTTCAAAAGAGGCACTACCACGTCAATCATCAAAGATAATATAGTAGCCTATACTGTGATAGAAATTCTTTATATTGAATATATTAGAAAACCATCACAATCCCTAACCCGCTATATTACGACTACCTCAGTTTACTAAGTAAACTTTTCTTTTATGCGAGTGGGCTTACACCTCATTCCTCCTCTATTTCGATCCTAATTATGACCTTACATTACGTTACTCATTGTAATATATCTGTCGCATAAAAACAGGAAGTTTTTACCATACCTTCCTACAGATGACTGTACTATTATTCCAACTATGGAATAAATTAACGAATATGAAGGTTGTATTAGAATAACTTAAAAAAAAACACAAATTAAAAAATACTGTCGTCAGTTGTAATCTAGGTGAGAACAACACCAGTAGTAATCAATGAAAATCACCTTTTTATTGCCACCCATCGTCGACAAAAACAACACAAATAAAAGTTAGAAATAAAAGTACTTTTTTCAATTATGTTTTACAGGTGGCAATAAAAACGTACTTTTTTCAATTATGTTTTCTATTATTCAGTGAAATAATTTCTAACCTTTCCTTGTCCATAATGGAAAGGATTACTACATTCTGATTTTCCAACCCAGAACACATTTATATTAGTTATGGGTTTATTTTTTTTAAATAACATGTCTGTGAATTTATTATAATCGATCTTATAAGAGAAGAGATAAGTATGAAGCAAAGAATAGCAATTATTATTACTAGAGTACTTTTGTAAATAATAATCTATTGTAACCATAAGTTTATTTCATTACTAAAGAAACTTTTATCATACAGCTAAAAAATTACAACGTGCCATCTTCTTATAAAACAAAGTGCAATTTCACTAACCTTTTCTTCCCCAAATTAAACACTTGATTTTTCACCGATAAATTTTAATTTAAATTTCCTTCACAAAGTAGAATAATTTATAAAATGTCTTATGCCCACGTTGCTTAAATAATATTGTTAAAAATTTTGATGCCTGTAAAACACAAAGAATAGTTAAATTAGAATGATTGAATGTTAAAAATAAAATAATCTAGAGTGTTAAATTAAGCATGCAAATTAATCCAGACAAGGAAGTTATTCAATAATAGTTCCAAATGAAATCATACTTGTACAATCTGTGAATATCTAATATAATTAGTATGTTTATCTTTATTCTTAATCACTCAACGTACACGATTTGGCATCCATGCAACAAGTGTACTAAACGTTTTTTTTTTCATTTCTCCATCATGACACCATACCAATATTATGGATTGATGACGTCAGTTTTTGTGTACGGGTTTTTGTGCCTCAACTTTTTAATAACAACACAATGCTTGTGATGTTTGTCGTTTGTTATAGTTTGTCCTACATTCATAGTACTACATTTGATAATTGCAAGAATAACTAGTAAAACCATAAGAATTTTTCATCAAGTTAACTGTAAAACTTAAATTTGTCACCTTAATGAAAATTTCATTATATTCAACATATATTTCTCGACTTATGGGTGGAAAATTAAAAAAAAAAAATTAAATCGTACAGATAAATAGATTAAATTTTAAAAACCGATATAAACAGAGTACTGCGAATTAGGGGCGGTTTTGAACATTTCACCTCTCGTTTTTACGTAAACTATCATTATATATAATATATCATAAATAAAGAAAGAAAAAAAAAGAAAATGCAAAGTTTCACATACCTTTATACTTTTAATAAATATTTATTTCAAATTGTGTCCATTCACGAAAAATTTTGAAGGCTGTAAAATAGAAAGAAAATGAACATAATTAGACAAAAAAGAATATACCTAAAATTTAGAATAAGAATTACACCGTTTATAGTTTAATCTAATATTTGTTATTTCAATACATGAAACTTGTGGAGAAATTTATCACCTAAAAAATTTGAAATAATACTTAAGGAAGAATATGGCTTTTTTTATCATTAATTATTACTATTCAGGCAGGCAATATGATTGCTTTATATTTTTCACGTATACCAAACTGAAGATTAGTATTTGGCTCCACCTTCTAGTGAAGATGATTTAATAACCACCTCCTCATGTGAATGACATATTATCATTAAATTGAATTAAAAATTTTGTTCATAAGCGAAAACCACTTAAGACAGGTCACAGCACTTAACCCTAATAATAATTTACAGTTTTTTTCTAGTTTGTGATAGCAGAAGACATATGATATATGCTTTAATAGCTACATCATCAAATTAAAAATAATGTAGAATAGTAATTTCTATAGAAGTAGTTATTGCAGGATTATAGTGTAAAGTCATCATATTTATTATCATTTCAGATTCAACACATTTTTCAATTCACCTATCTGGTGATAGTCCACTATTCCTATTGGATAATAACCGCCACTGGAATACTTTACTGATATGTTCTGCGGTATTGCCTTGTAAATTTAAACAAGCATAATGAAAGAATGAGAATAACATGTTAGAGTTATATATATGATTATATGATTAAACAAAGTTACGAAAAACAAAATAAACATCTAAAGTAAATAAGCTTTTGTACTGGCATGTACAAGGTTAGAAGCATCATGTACGCCCAGACCTTCAGAGAACAATAAAATTATACTTATACTCATTGAAATTTACTTATTCTTAATTATATTAATAATTTTCCTCATAATATGATATTATTTAAATATTATTAGCTTACCGTTTTTGGAAGTAAGCTAAGTATAAACTAACTTCCGCCTTTTTACCCAGCAGTTTACCTCCTTGCATGCAAGGCAGGTACCCACTGGATAAATTAATGGACGTGGACGTGGTAGACTCGGAGGTGCTTGGGGTTGTGATGCACGGCGACGTTTCGTTCTGCAAATAATACACATGAATTAAGGAATACACATTACTAAGAAATTACAGAATCTTATTAGATGGTCATAAAATTACAATTACTTATTTTGTAATTAAATATTTACATACCGCCACCACTGTGCTGCTACATAAACAGCAAAGAGAGATGCCAATATTAGTTTGCCTTTCATTTTATCAGTTATCAGTTATATTATTTATACTATTTATAATAGCTTAAATCGTCTGAATGTGTTTTTACTGTTAGTCACAGTATTAAAATAATAAATAAGAAAAAATATTGTTGCCATGGAAAACCGAAAACTTCTTTTATTTACCATAGTTACCTACCCGCAACACTGCACTTTATGTTTTTAAATTATATTTTATTTTTTCTTTAGTTACAAATAATTTTAAAGTACGATCAAATATTTAACTGCATGCTACCAGTAAACATCGCTGTACCTTTACTTTATATATGGAACTTTATATATTTATACATGGAATAAAGGTAGCTGACCCACTCGGCACAAAGAAGAAGAATAAATTTGAGGGAATGTACTGGGAAGAGTAAGACGAGAATCAATCAACAGGTCTACAGGTCATCAATCAATCTAACAATCATTTTATAAGATATCCTAATTTTATATGAAATTCATAAAAATGTAAATAAGTTATATTAAAGAATATAAGAAGAATAACACATGAAATTGCAGACAAAAATAAACACAACCACTTAAAAAGCAATAATTTTTAAGTAGAGAAACATTCTATTAACATGCACTACCGAACATAAAGTTTTTTTCATAATCTACGCTAGGTTTAAGAAAATAAAATTCAGTCGAAAATATTCAAAATGAAAAACGAACAACATTTTTGAGATTAGTGAATACCAAAATTCAGGCAAGAATTCATAGCGGACATATCTGTATAATTGGGACAAACAAGTGAAAATCAGTAGCTTCAGACTTTATGCGATTCATTACAAACTAATAAAAATGCAGTATTCTCTTTATTAAAACTGTAGAATTTGCAAAAGTCAACCCCATTGATGTAACTGTTGTCCTTACACACTTTGCTTATATGTCGGCAATAATAATCTCAAACGTAAAATACAAAAAAGATAAAATACAGTACTGAATACCTATTTAAACAGTATACAAACTTGCAAACATAATCATACAGAAAATCATTATACACAATAACCACTAAGTAGAAATAAATACTTTTTAAAAATAACATAGATATATTAATACATTATCAATTATTATGGAAATATCCTACAAATCATTTCGAACCAGAGACAAACGTTGTTTCAAATATAACAGGCTGGTCAACAAGATTTCCTTTTTTCCTTTAATTACAGATTAACATCTTTCGAAAGCACTTGTTCTCAGCTTAATGATGTGAAGAACAAGCGGTCTCATCAAATCACCGTCCTTCAGAAAGGAAAAGTCGATTAATTTACTTTTTGAATTAGAAACAAAGAATACAGAAATAAATATGTTTATGAAACTTATGATTTATAATTAAACTTTTTAGGCCTAGATATCTTTTTAGATGTCCACCAAAGAATAGTATATTATCTTCCCATTACATGACCATTAGTAATTGCAGATTTTGTATAATAAATTTAAAATTACAGAATATGGGATCTTCTTCAATACTGTACTTTCCACATAGCATTATAGTGTAATGCGAGAGATTATCACTAGGACCTTCAATACAATGCCTTCCGTTGCTTTCTGTATTCTACTACTTATGATTTCTTGAAGAAGTTCTTCCGCTTATGGGTTCAGTTTCCCACTTCCTGGGCAAAACAGTGCCTTATACTCAGTACCATTCATCATTCCTTTGAGGAGAACGACGGCATATGTAATAGCAAAATCGATATATATATATATGATGAGTATTTCAGTCCCTTCTTTTGTCACCTGTTTTTATAAACAAGCAATTATTAATTTGTACAACCGTTGCCTCTTCTGTACCTTATGGAAGTGAGTGTCAGAATTTTCCCTTCACCAATTGTTGGATTTTAAAAGCATTATGTCAATTGTTCTTTCAGAGAAGAATTGGGCACATGAGGTCCAGAACACAAGACATTTGCTATAAGCCCAGCGCCTAATGGTGACGATGTACTTTCACTAGAACCTCCAAAGCATCAAACTTTACTACTACTGAAATTCAACATGAGGAGGAACAATGTGATGTTTCTATATTTGGTATATAATCCTTTATAATCTTTGTAATAATCGCCTTGACCTGTAACTACTTCAAAAGGGCCACTACTATGTCAATCACTAAAACTTTCAAGATAATATAGTAGCCTATAGTATGACAGAGAAATACCTTATATGCCATAAGCCCAGTGCCTAATGGTGAACAAGTACATATATTGCAAGCTCCAAACCCTCACAATTTACTAGATGAATCTGAAAGTGGGATAGCCACTGAGATTCAACATGTGGAGCAAGGTGTTCCTATCTTTGGAATGGAATGGAATGCAAAGTTGGCGGGAGTTTATTACTCCCTACTTTATCGCAGAACCTGGACAGAGTCCCTTGCTGCTGGGTGATTCTATCGGGCGTGTTTTTGAGGTTTATTTTTAGTTAGCGGGTCTAATTTTTTCAAGTTTTCTTTATTATTATTTAGTATTTTAAGACGGATTTAATTGCATTCCAATCCGTTGTTCAACCAGCGTTATCGAACCCATTTCATGGGCCGAACGCGGAAGGCTAGGCTTATAAAGCCTGTCCTCCCGACGTAATTCCGCTTCAGACCGTCCACTGAAGTCCAGACCATCCCCTTTTCGGGAGGAGTCGGAATTGCTGGGTTAATTTATCTTTCTTGTAAGTTTTGAAAAGGAGAGGTTGTGTAGAAGCTCTTCATCTGCTTCTGGTATGGCTGCCCTTCAGGACGCATCTCTGCTGGGCTCTGTTCCGGACTCCAGTCCGTGATGAGACGAGTGGTTGGTCTTCCTTCTTCTTCTTCTCCCTCTTCTTCTTCCGAAGACCTCTTCAGACCTGCACTTTCCTCCTATCTTTGGTGTACAATGCTCAAATCATCTGATAACAATAGCTGGATTAAACAAACACATCCTTGCGATTTCAACAGCAAAAAAAGTGTAGCTTTTAGAATCTAGGATGTTAACTCTATTAGATCAAGAGCTGTACTAGTTTTGATGGTATTCCAACATTTATATAATCAAAGGTCTGGCGGAATATGTTGCTACTGTACAGCAAGTGCTATTTATTGTAAATTTAGCAAACAAAGTGTTTACCAGTTGTTGGAAGGACTGCTACTTAGAAAAAAATTATAGTTCTATATTTTATTAACATTTTTACTTTGAAACTTTTATTATAATTCATGGATCAAAGTTCCAAAAACACAAAAGCATATAAAATGTAAAACACATCATAGATTGATATTTATACTTTATAACAAATAAAATATAAAAATTAAAATAAAAAAAATGAAAACATTTATTGTACTACAACAAAATTATTTAATGAAGAAGGGTATCCCCTTAAAGGTAAATAAGTTTGGCTTAATTTTCCAAATAATACATGCAATGTGATCAAATGTTTTACAAATTAATAACTAATATCAAATTAAGAATTTTTATAATTGTAATGTACATTTCATTAAATAAATTTTATGATGATGTTTTACTTTTATAACTTGTTATAGATTTTATGATTTTTTTTCAAATTTGAACTTTAAAATTGTCAAATTCAACTTCATACAATTTGCTTTCAAATGCTTCTTCAGTACTGAAATTAAAAAAAAAATGATTTTAATAACAATATACAAACAATTAAAACCTTTTTACGTAAATAACAAATATTAAGTAGTGTTCTATGTCATCAGAAATTGTCCTGTAACCAGCTTGGCATTGCATCACATGAATTTAAAAAATTACTGAAATAACAATTTGAATATTTGAAATAATGAACTGAAAACAGATGACTCTTCGCATCACACATATTACTTTATGTGTATTGCTGGTAATTAATAAATAACTATCTTGTATTCATATAAATCGTAATAATTTTTGTGATTGCATTCGTAAAT
Source organism: Lycorma delicatula (assembly GCF_047948215.1). Taxonomy (NCBI): domain Eukaryota; kingdom Metazoa; phylum Arthropoda; class Insecta; order Hemiptera; family Fulgoridae; genus Lycorma; species Lycorma delicatula. Next base: position 251,271,776 of record NC_134455.1, read on the forward strand.
TAATTACTACTAAATCTCCAAAAAGGAATATTACTCATTTTTTAAATAAACTCTATATTGGTAGTGAGAGCACTAAATCTCACATACTTACTCAAAAAAAGGAACTTACTGACCTAGAAAGGTTTCAAAAGAGGCACTACCACGTCAATCATCAAAGATAATATAGTAGCCTATACTGTGATAGAAATTCTTTATATTGAATATATTAGAAAACCATCACAATCCCTAACCCGCTATATTACGACTACCTCAGTTTACTAAGTAAACTTTTCTTTTATGCGAGTGGGCTTACACCTCATTCCTCCTCTATTTCGATCCTAATTATGACCTTACATTACGTTACTCATTGTAATATATCTGTCGCATAAAAACAGGAAGTTTTTACCATACCTTCCTACAGATGACTGTACTATTATTCCAACTATGGAATAAATTAACGAATATGAAGGTTGTATTAGAATAACTTAAAAAAAAACACAAATTAAAAAATACTGTCGTCAGTTGTAATCTAGGTGAGAACAACACCAGTAGTAATCAATGAAAATCACCTTTTTATTGCCACCTATCGTCGACAAAAACAACACAAATAAAAGTTAGAAATAAAAGTACTTTTTTCAATTATGTTTTACAGGTGGCAATAAAAACGTACTTTTTTCAATTATGTTTTCTATTATTCAGTGAAATAATTTCTAACCTTTCCTTGTCCATAATGGAAAGGATTACTACATTCTGATTTTCCAACCCAGAACACATTTATATTAGTTATGGGTTTATTTTTTTTAAATAACATGTCTGTGAATTTATTATAATCGATCTTATAAGAGAAGAGATAAGTATGAAGCAAAGAATAGCAATTATTATTACTAGAGTACTTTTGTAAATAATAATCTATTGTAACCATAAGTTTATTTCATTACTAAAGAAACTTTTATCATACAGCTAAAAAATTACAACGTGCCATCTTCTTATAAAACAAAGTGCAATTTCACTAACCTTTTCTTCCCCAAATTAAACACTTGATTTTTCACCGATAAATTTTAATTTAAATTTCCTTCACAAAGTAGAATAATTTATAAAATGTCTTATGCCCACGTTGCTTAAATAATATTGTTAAAAATTTTGATGCCTGTAAAACACAAAGAATAGTTAAATTAGAATGATTGAATGTTAAAAATAAAATAATCTAGAGTGTTAAATTAAGCATGCAAATTAATCCAGACAAGGAAGTTATTCAATAATAGTTCCAAATGAAATCATACTTGTACAATCTGTGAATATCTAATATAATTAGTATGTTTATCTTTATTCTTAATCACTCAACGTACACGATTTGGCATCCATGCAACAAGTGTACTAAACGTTTTTTTTTTCATTTCTCCATCATGACACCATACCAATATTATGGATTGATGACGTCAGTTTTTGTGTACGGGTTTTTGTGCCTCAACTTTTTAATAACAACACAATGCTTGTGATGTTTGTCGTTTGTTATAGTTTGTCCTACATTCATAGTACTACATTTGATAATTGCAAGAATAACTAGTAAAACCATAAGAATTTTTCATCAAGTTAACTGTAAAACTTAAATTTGTCACCTTAATGAAAATTTCATTATATTCAACATATATTTCTCGACTTATGGGTGGAAAATTAAAAAAAAAAAATTAAATCGTACAGATAAATAGATTAAATTTTAAAAACCGATATAAACAGAGTACTGCGAATTAGGGGCGGTTTTGAACATTTCACCTCTCGTTTTTACGTAAACTATCATTATATATAATATATCATAAATAAAGAAAGAAAAAAAAAGAAAATGCAAAGTTTCACATACCTTTATACTTTTAATAAATATTTATTTCAAATTGTGTCCATTCACGAAAAATTTTGAAGGCTGTAAAATAGAAAGAAAATGAACATAATTAGACAAAAAAGAATATACCTAAAATTTAGAATAAGAATTACACCGTTTATAGTTTAATCTAATATTTGTTATTTCAATACATGAAACTTGTGGAGAAATTTATCACCTAAAAAATTTGAAATAATACTTAAGGAAGAATATGGCTTTTTTTATCATTAATTATTACTATTCATGCAGGCAATATGATTGCTTTATATTTTTCACGTATACCAAACTGAAGATTAGTATTTGGCTCCACCTTCTAGTGAAGATGATTTAATAACCACCTCCTCATGTGAATGACATATTATCATTAAATTGAATTAAAAATTTTGTTCATAAGCGAAAACCACTTAAGACAGGTCACAGCACTTAACCCTAATAATTTACAGTTTTTTTCTAGTTTGTGATAGCAGAAGACATATGATATATGCTTTAATAGCTACATCATCAAATTAAAAATAATGTAGAATAGTAATTTCTATAGAAGTAGTTATTGCAGGATTATAGTGTAAAGTCATCATATTTATTATCATTTCAGATTCAACACATTTTTCAATTCACCTATCTGGTGATAGTCCACTATTCCTATTGGATAATAACCGCCACTGGAATACTTTACTGATATGTTCTGCGGTATTGCCTTGTAAATTTAAACAAGCATAATGAAAGAATGAGAATAACATGTTAGAGTTATATATATGATTATATGATTAAACAAAGTTACGAAAAACAAAATAAACATCTAAAGTAAATAAGCTTTTGTACTGGCATGTACAAGGTTAGAAGCATCATGTACGCCCAGACCTTCAGAGAACAATAAAATTATACTTATACTCATTGAAATTTACTTATTCTTAATTATATTAATAATTTTCCTCATAATATGATATTATTTAAATATTATTAGCTTACCGTTTTTGGAAGTAAGCTAAGTATAAACTAACTTCCGCCTTTTTACCCAGCAGTTTACCTCCTTGCATGCAAGGCAGGTACCCACTGGATAAATTAATGGACGTGGACGTGGTAGACTCGGAGGTGCTTGGGGTTGTGATGCACGGCGACGTTTCGTTCTGCAAATAATACACATGAATTAAGGAATACACATTACTAAGAAATTACAGAATCTTATTAGATTGTCATAAAATTACAATTACTTATTTTGTAATTAAATATTTACATACCGCCACCACTGTGCTGCTACATAAACAGCAAAGAGAGATGCCAATATTAGTTTGCCTTTCATTTTATCAGTTATCAGTTATATTATTTATACTATTTATAATAGCTTAAATCGTCTGAATGTGTTTTTACTGTTAGTCACAGTATTAAAATAATAAATAAGAAAAAATATTGTTGCCATGGAAAACCGAAAACTTCTTTTATTTACCATAGTTACCTACCCGCAACACTGCACTTTATGTTTTTAAATTATATTTTATTTTTTCTTTAGTTACAAATAATTTTAAAGTACGATCAAATATTTAACTGCATGCTACCAGTAAACATCGCTGTACCTTTACTTTATATATGGAACTTTATATATTTATACATGGAATAAAGGTAGCTGACCCACTCGGCACAAAGAAGAAGAATAAATTTGAGGGAATGTACTGGGAAGAGTAAGACGAGAATCAATCAACAGGTCTACAGGTCATCAATCAATCTAACAATCATTTTATAAGATATGCTAATTTTATATGAAATTCATAAAAATGTAAATAAGTTATATTAAAGAATATAAGAAGAATAACACATGAAATTGCAGACAAAAATAAACACAACCACTTAAAAAGCAATAATTTTTAAGTAGAGAAACATTCTATTAACATGCACTACCGAACATAAAGTTTTTTTCATAATCTACGCTAGGTTTAAGAAAATATAATTCAGTCGAAAATATTCAAAATGAAAAACGAACAACATTTTTGAGATTAGTGAATACCAAAATTCAGGCAAGAATTCATAGCGGACATATCTGTATAATTGGGACAAACAAGTGAAAATCAGTAGCTTCAGACTTTATGCGATTCATTACAAACTAATAAAAATGCAGTATTCTCTTTATTAAAACTGTAGAATTTGCAAAAGTCAACCCCATTGATGTAACTGTTGTCCTTACACACTTTGCTTATATGTCGGCAATAATAATCTCAAACGTAAAATACAAAAAAGATAAAATACAGTACTGAATACCTATTTAAACAGTATACAAACTTGCAAACATAATCATACAGAAAATCATTATACACAATAACCACTAAGTAGAAATAAATACTTTTTAAAAATAACATAGATATATTAATACATTATCAATTATTATGGAAATATCCTACAAATCATTTCGAACCAGAGACAAACGTTGTTTCAAATATAACAGGCTGGTCAACAAGATTTCCTTTTTTCCTTTAATTACAGATTAACATCTTTCGAAAGCACTTGTTCTCAGCTTAATGATGTGAAGAACAAGCGGTCTCATCAAATCACCGTCCTTCAGAAAGGAAAAGTCGATTAATTTACTTTTTGAATTAGAAACAAAGAATACAGAAATAAATATGTTTATGAAACTTATGATTTATAATTAAACTTTTTAGGCCTAGATATCTTTTTAGATGTCCACCAAAGAATAGTATATTATCTTCCCATTACATGACCATTAGTAATTGCAGATTTTGTATAATAAATTTAAAATTACAGAATATGGGATCTTCTTCAATACTGTACTTTCCACATAGCATTATAGTGTAATGCGAGAGATTATCACTAGGACCTTCAATACAATGCCTTCCGTTGCTTTCTGTATTCTACTACTTATGATTTCTTGAAGAAGTTCTTCCGCTTATGGGTTCAGTTTCCCACTTCCTGGGCAAAACAGTGCCTTATACTCAGTACCATTCATCATCCCTTTGAGGAGAACGACGGCATATGTAATAGCAAAATCGATATATATATATGATGAGTATTTCAGTCCCTTCTTTTGTCACCTGTTTTTATAAACAAGCAATTATTAATTTGTACAACCGTTGCCTCTTCTGTATCTTATGGAAGTGAGTGTCAGAATTTTCCCTTCACCAATTGTTGGATTTTAAAAGCATTATGTCAATTGTTCTTTCAGAGAAGAATTGGGCACATGAGGTCCAGAACACAAGACATTTGCTATAAGCCCAGCGCCTAATGGTGACGATGTACTTTCACTAGAACCTCCAAAGCATCAAACTTTACTACTACTGAAATTCAACATGAGGAGGAACAATGTGATGTTTCTATATTTGGTATATAATCCTTTATAATCTTTGTAATAATCGCCTTGACCTGTAACTACTTCAAAAGGGCCACTACTATGTCAATCACTAAAACTTTCAAGATAATATAGTAGCCTATAGTATGACAGAGAAATACCTTATATGCCATAAGCCCAGTGCCTAATGGTGAACAAGTACATATATTGCAACCTCCAAACCCTCACAATTTACTAGATGAATCTGAAAGTGGGATAGCCACTGAGATTCAACATGTGGAGCAAGGTGTTCCTATCTTTGGAATGGAATGGAATGCAAAGTTGGCGGGAGTTTATTACTCCCTACTTTATCGCAGAACCTGGACAGAGTCCCTTGCTGCTGGGTGATTCTATCGGGCGTGTTTTTGAGGTTTATTTTTAGTTAGCGGGTCTAATTTTTTCAAGTTTTCTTTATTATTATTTAGTATTTTAAGACGGATTTAATTGCATTCCAATCCGTTGTTCAACCAGCGTTATCGAACCCATTTCATGGGCCGAACGCGGAAGGCTAGGCTTATAAAGCCTGTCCTCCCGACGTAATTCCGCTTCAGACCGTCCACTGAAGTCCAGACCGTCCCCTTTTCGGGAGGAGTCGGAATTGCTGGGTTAATTAATCTTTCTTGTAAGTTTTGAAAAGGAGAGGTTGTGTAGAAGCTCTTCATCTGCTTCTGGTATGGCTGCCCTTCAGGACGCATCTCTGCTGGGCTCTGTTCCGGACTCCAGTCCGTGATGAGACGAGTGGTTGGTCTTCCTTCTTCTTCTTCTCCCTCTTCTTCTTCCGAAGACCTCTTCAGACCTGCACTTTCCTCCTATCTTTGGTGTACAATGCTCAAATCATCTGATAACAATAGCTGGATTAAACAAACACGTCCTTGCGATTTCAACAGCAAAAAAAGTGTAGCTTTTAGAATCTAGGATGTTAACTCTATTAGATCAAGAGCTGTACTAGTTTTGATGGTATTCCAACATTTATATAATCAAAGGTCTGGCGGAATATGTTGCTACTGTACAGCAAGTGCTATTTATTGTAAATTTAGCAAACAAAGTGTTTACCAGTTGTTGGAAGGACTGCTACTTAGAAAAAAATTATAGTTCTATATTTTATTAACATTTTTACTTTGAAACTTTTATTATAATTCATGGATCAAAGTTCCAAAAACACAAAAGCATATAAAATGTAAAACACATCATAGATTGATATTTATACTTTATAACAAATAAAATATAAAAACTAAAATAAAAAAAATGAAAACATTTATTGTACTACAACAGAATTATTTAATGAAGAAGGGTATCCCCTTAAAGGTAAATAAGTTTGGCTTAATTTTCCAAATAATACATGCAATGTGATCAAATGTTTTACAAATTAATAACTAATATCAAATTAAGAATTTTTATAATTGTAATGTACATTTCATTAAATAAATTTTATGATGATGTTTTACTTTTATAACTTGTTATAGATTTTATGATTTTTTTTCAAATTTGAACTTTAAAATTGTCATATTCAACTTCATACAATTTGCTTTCAAATGCTTCTTCAGTACTGAAATTAAAAAAAAAATGATTTTAATAACAATATACAAACAATTAAAACCTTTTTACGTAAATACCAAATATTAAGTAGTGTTCTATGTCATCAGAAATTGTCCTGTAACCAGCTTGGCATTGCATCACATGAATTTAAAAAATTACTGAAATAACAATTTGAATATTTGAAATAATGAACTGAAAACAGATGACTCTACGCATCACACATATTACTTTGTGTATTGCTGGTAATTAATAAATAACTATCTTGTATTCATATAAATCGTAATAATTTTTGTGATTGCATTCGTAAATTAATTACTACTAAATCTCCAAAAAGGAATATTACTCATTTTTTAAATAAACTCTATATTGGTAGTGAGAGCACTAAATCTCACATACTTACTCAAAAAAGGAACTTACTGACCTAGAAAGGTTTCAAAAGAGGCACTACCACGTCAATCATCAAAGATAATATAGTAGCCTATACTGTGATAGAAATTCTTTATATTGAATATATTAGAAAACCATCACAATCCCTAACCCGCTATATTACGACTACCTCAGTTTACTAAGTAAACTTTTCTTTTATGCGAGTGGGCTTACACCTCATTCCTCCTCTATTTCGATCCTAATTATGACCTTACATTACGTTACTCATTGTAATATATCTGTCGCGTAAAAACAGGAATTTTTTACCATACCTTCCTACAGATGACTGTACTATTATTCCAACTATGGAATAAATTAACGAATATGAAGGTTGTATTAGAATAACTTAAAAAAAAACACAAATTAAAATATACTGTCGTCAGTTGTAATCTAGGTGAGAACAACACCAGTAGTAATCAATGAAAATCACCTTTTTATTGCCACCCATCGTCGACAAAAACAACACAAATAAAAGTTAGAAATAAAAGTACTTTTTTCAATTATGTTTTACAGGTGGCAATAAAAACGTACTTTTTTCAATTATGTTTTCTATTATTCAGTGAAATAATTTCTAACCTTTCCTTGTCCATAATGGAAAGGATTACTACATTCTGATTTTCCAACCCAGAACACATTTATATTAGTTATGGGTTTATTTTTTTTAAATAACATGTCTGTGAATTTATTATAATCGATCTTATAAGAGAAGAGATAAGTATGAAGCAAAGAATAGCAATTATTATTACTAGAGTACTTTTGTAAATAATAATCTATTGTAACCATAAGTTTATTTCATTACTAAACAAACTTTTATCATACAGCTAAAAAATTACAACGTGCCATCTTCTTATAAAACAAAGTGCAATTTCACTAACCTTTTCTTCCCCAAATTAAACACTTGATTTTTCACCGATAAATTTTAATTTAAATTTCCTTCACAAAGTAGAATAATTTATAAAATGTCTTATGCCCACGTTGCTTAAATAATATTGTTAAAAATTTTGATGTCTGTAAAACACAAAGAATAGTTAAATTAGAATGATTGAATGTTAAAAATAAAATAATCTAGAGTGTTAAATTAAGCATGCAAATTAATCCAGACAAGGAAGTTATTCAATAATAGTTCCAAATGAAATCATACTTGTACCATCTGTGAATATCTAATATAATTAGTATGTTTATCTTTATTCTTAATCACTCAACGTACACGATTTGGCATCCATGCAACAAGTGTACTAAACGTTATTTTTTTCATTTCTCCATCATGACACCATACCAATATTATGGATTGATGACGTCAGTTTTTGTGTACGGGTTTTTGTGCCTCAACTTTTTAATAACAACACAATGCTTGTGATGTTTGTCGTTTGTTATAGTTTGTCCTACATTCATAGTACTACATTTGATAATTGCAAGAATAACTAGTAAAACCATAAGAATTTTTCATCAAGTTAACTGTAAAACTTAAATTTGTCACCTTAATGAAAATTTCATTATATTCAACATATATTTCTCGACTTATGGGTGGAAAATTAAAAAAAAAAAATTAAATCGTACAGATAAATAGATTAAATTTTAAAAACCGATATAAACAGAGTACTGCGAATTAGGGGCGGTTTTGAACATTTCACCTCTCGTTTTTACGTAAACTATCATTATATATAATATATCATAAATAAAGAAAGAAAAAAAAAGAAAATGCAAAGTTTCACATACCTTTATACTTTTAATAAACATTTATTTCAAATTGTGCCCATTCACGAAAAATTTTGAAGGCTGTAAAATAGAAAGAAAATGAACATAATTAGCCAAAAATGAATATACCTAAAATTTAGAATAAGAATTACACCGTTTATAGTTTAATCTAATATTTGTTATTTCAATACATGAAACTTGTGGAGAAATTTATCACCTAAAAAATTTGAAATAATACTTAAGGAAGAATATGGCTTTTTTTATCATTAATTATTACTATTCAGGCAGGCAATATGATTGCTTTATATTTTTCACGTATACCAAACTGAAGATTAGTATTTGGCTCCACCTTCTAGTGAAGATGATTTAATAACCACCTCCTCATGTGAATGACATATTATCATTAAATTGAATTAAAAATTTTGTTCATAAGCGAAAACCACTTAAGACAGGTCACAGCACTTAACCCTAATAATAATTTACAGTTTTTTTCTAGTTTGTGATAGCAGAAGACATATGATATATGCTTTAATAGCTACATCATCAAATTAAAAATAATGTAGAATAGTAATTTCTATAGAAGTAGTTATTGCAGGATTATAGTGTAAAGTCATCATATTTATTATCATTTCAGATTCAACACATTTTTCAATTCACCTATCTGGTGATAGTCCACTATTCCTATTGGATAATAACCGCCACTGGAATACTTTACTGATATGTTCTGCGGTATTGCCTTGTAAATTTAAACAAGCATAATGAAAGAATGAGAATAACATGTTAGAGTTATATATATGATTATATGATTAAACAAAGTTACGAAAAACAAAATAAACATCTAAAGTAAATAAGCTTTTGTACTGGCATGTACAAGGTTAGAAGCATCATGTACGCCCAGACCTTCAGAGAACAATAAAATTATACTTATACTCATTGAAATTTACTTATTCTTAATTATATTAATAATTTTCCTCATAATATGATATTATTTAAATATTATTAGCTTACCGTTTTTGGAAGTAAGCTAAGTATAAACTAACTTCCGCCTTTTTACCCAGCAGTTTACCTCCTTGCATGCAAGGCAGGTACCCACTGGATAAATTAATGGACGTGGACGTGGTAGACTCGGAGGTGCTTGGGGTTGTGATGCACGGCGACGTTTCGTTCTGCAAATAATACACATGAATTAAGGAATACACATTACTAAGAAATTACAGAATCTTATTAGATGGTCATAAAATTACAATTACTTATTTTGTAATTAAATATTTACATACCGCCACCACTGTGCTGCTACATAAACAGCAAAGAGAGATGCCAATATTAGTTTGCCTTTCATTTTATCAGTTATCAGTTATATTATTTATACTATTTATAATAGCTTAAATCGTCTGAATGTGTTTTTACTGTTAGTCACAGTATTAAAATAATAAATAAGAAAAAATATTGTTGCCATGGAAAACCGAAAACTTCTTTTATTTACCATAGTTACCTACCCGCAACACTGCACTTTATGTTTTTAAATTATATTTTATTTTTTCTTTAGTTACAAATAATTTTAAAGTACGATCAAATATTTAACTGCATGCTACCAGTAAACATCGCTGTACCTTTACTTTATATATGGAACTTTATATATTTATACATGGAATAAAGGTAGCTGACCCACTCGGCACAAAGAAGAAGAATAAATTTGAGGGAATGTGCTGGGAAGAGTAAGACGAGAATCAATCAACAGGTCTACAGGTCATCAATCAATCTAACAATCATTTTATAAGATATCCTAATTTTATATGAAATTCATAAAAATGTAAATAAGTTATATTAAAGAATATAAGAAGAATAGCACATGAAATTGCAGACAAAAATAAACACAACCACTTAAAAAGCAATAATTTTTAAGTAGAGAAACATTCTATTAACACGCACTACCGAACATAAAGTTTTTTTCATAATCTACGCTAGGTTTAAGAAAATAAAATTCAGTCAAAAATATTCAAAATGAAAAACGAACAACATTTTTGAGATTAGTGAATACCAAAATTCAGGCAAGAATTCATAGCGGACATATCTGTATAATTGGGACAAACAAGTGAAAATCAGTAGCTTCAGACTTTATGCGATTCATTACAAACTAATAAAAATGCAGTATTCTCTTTATTAAAACTGTAGAATTTGCAAAAGTCAACCCCATTGATGTAACTGTTGTCCTTACACACTTTGCTTATATGTCGGCAATAATAATCTCAAACGTAAAATACAAAAAAGATAAAATACAGTACTGAATACCTATTTAAACAGTATACAAACTTGCAAACATAATCATACAGAAAATCATTATACACAATAACCACTAAGTAGAAATAAATACTTTTTAAAAATAACATAGATATATTAATACATTATCAATTATTATGGAAATATCCTACAAATCATTTCGAACCAGAGACAAACGTTGTTTCAAATATAACAGGCTGGTCAACAAGATTTCCTTTTTTCCTTTAATTACAGATTAACATCTTTCGAAAGCACTTGTTCTCAGCTTAATGATGTGAAGAACAAGCGGTCTCATCAAATCACTGTCCTTCAGAAAGGAAAAGTCGATTAATTTACTTTTTGAATTAGAAACAAAGAATACAGAAATAAATATGTTTATGAAACTTATGATTTATAATTAAACTTTTTAGGCCTAGATATCTTTTTAGATGTCCACCAAAGAATAGTATATTATCTTCCCATTACATGACCATTAGTAATTGCAGATTTTGTATAATAAATTTAAAATTACAGAATATGGGATCTTCTTCAATACTGTACTTTCCACATAGCATTATAGTGTAATGCGAGAGATTATCACTAGGACCTTCAATACAATGCCTTCCGTTGCTTTCTGTATTCTACTACTTATGATTTCTTGAAGAAGTTCTTCCGCTTATGGGTTCAGTTTCCCACTTCCTGGGCAAAACAGTGCCTTATACTCAGTACCATTCATCATCCCTTTGAGGAGAACGACGGCATATGTAATAGCAAAATCGATATATATATATGATGAGTATTTCAGTCCCTTCTTTTGTCACCTGTTTTTATAAACAAGCAATTATTAATTTGTACAACCGTTGCCTCTTCTGTACCTTATGGAAGTGAGTGTCAGAATTTTCCCTTCACCAATTGTTGGATTTTAAAAGCATTATGTCAATTGTTCTTTCAGAGAAGAATTGGGCACATGAGGTCCAGAACACAAGACATTTGCTATAAGCCCAGCGCCTAATGGTGACGATGTACTTTCACTAGAACCTCCAAAGCATCAAACTTTACTACTACTGAAATTCAACATGAGGAGGAACAATGTGATGTTTCTATATTTGGTATATAATCCTTTATAATCTTTGTAATAATCGCCTTGACCTGTAACTACTTCAAAAGGGCCACTACTATGTCAATCACTAAAACTTTCAAGATAATATAGTAGCCTATAGTATGACAGAGAAATACCTTATATGCCATAAGCCCAGTGCCTAATGGTGAACAAGTACATATATTGCAACCTCCAAACCCTCACAATTTACTAGATGAATCTGAAAGTGGGATAGCCACTGAGATTCAACATGTGGAGCAAGGTGTTCCTATCTTTGGAATGGAATGGAATGCAAAGTTGGCGGGAGTTTATTACTCCCTACTTTATCGCAGAACCTGGACAGAGTCCCTTGCTGCTGGGTGATTCTATCGGGCGTGTTTTTGAGGTTTATTTTTAGTTAGCGGGTCTAATTTTTTCAAGTTTTCTTTATTATTATTTAGTATTTTAAGACGGATTTAATTGCATTCCAATCCGTTGTTCAACCAGCGTTATCGAACCCATTTCATGGGCCGAACGCGGAAGGCTAGGCTTATAAAGCCTGTCCTCCCGACGTAATTCCCCTTCAGACCGTCCACTGAAGTCCAGACCGTCCCCTTTTTGGGAGGAGTCGCAATTGCTGGGTTATTTTATCTTTCTTGTAAGTTTTGAAAAGGAGAGGTTGTGTAGAAGCTCTTCATCTGCTTCTGGTATGGCTGCCCTTCAGGACGCATCTCTGCTGGGCTCTGTTCCGGACTCCAGTCCGTGATGAGACGAGTGGTTGGTCTTCCTTCTTCTTCTTCTCCCTCTTCTTCTTCCGAAGACCTCTTCAGACCTGCACTTTCCTCCTATCTTTGGTGTACAATGCTCAAATCATCTGATAACAATAGCTGGATTAAACAAACACGTCCTTGCGATTTCAACAGCAAAAAAAGTGTAGCTTTTAGAATCTAGGATGTTAACTCTATTAGATCAAGAGCTGTACTAGTTTTGATGGTATTCCAACATTTATATAATCAAAGGTCTGGCGGAATATGTTGCTACTGTACAGCAAGTGCTATTTATTGTAAATTTAGCAAACAAAGTGTTTACCAGTTGTTGGAAGGACTGCTACTTAGAAAAAAATTATAGTTCTATATTTTATTAACATTTTTACTTTGAAACTTTTATTATAATTCATGGATCAAAGTTCCAAAAACACAAAAGCATATAAAATGTAAAACACATCATAGATTGATATTTATACTTTATAACAAATAAAATATAAAAATTAAAATAAAAAAAATGAAAACATTTATTGTACTACAACAAAATTATTTAATGAAGAAGGGTATCCCCTTAAAGGTAAATAAGTTTGGCTTAATTTTCCAAATAATACATGCAATGTGATCAAATGTTTTACAAATTAATAACTAATATCAAATTAAGAATTTTTATAATTGTAATGTACATTTCATTAAATAAATTTTATGATGATGTTTTACTTTTATAACTTGTTATAGATTTTATGATTTTTTTTCAAATTTGAACTTTAAAATTGTCATATTCAACTTCATACAATTTGCTTTCAAATGCTTCTTCAGTACTGAAATTTAAAAAAAAATGATTTTAATAACAATATACAAACAATTAAAACCTTTTTACGTAAATAACAAATATTAAGTAGTGTTCTATGTCATCAGAAATTGTCCTGTAACCAGCTTGGCATTGCATCACATGAATTTAAAAAATTACTGAAATAACAATTTGAATATTTGAAATAATGAACTGAAAACAGATGACTCTACGCATCACACATATTACTTTATGTGTATTGCTGGTAATTAATAAATAACTATCTTGTATTCATATAAATCGTAATAATTTTTGTGATTGCATTCGTAAATTAATTACTACTAAATCTCCAAAAAGGAATATTACTCATTTTTTAAATAAACTCTATATTGGTAGTGAGAGCACTAAATCTCACATACTTACTCAAAAAAGGAACTTACTGACCTAGAAAGGTTTCAAAAGAGGCACTACCACGTCAATCATCAAAGATAATATAGTAGCCTATACTGTGATAGAAATTCTTTATATTGAATATATTAGAAAACCATCACAATCCCTAACCCGCTATATTACGACTACCTCAGTTTACTAAGTAAACTTTTCTTTTATGCGAGTGGGCTTACACCTCATTCCTCCTCTATTTCGATCCTAATTATGACCTTACATTACGTTACTCATTGTAATATATCTGTCGCATAAAAACAGGAAGTTTTTACCATACCTTCCTACAGATGACTGTACTATTATTCCAACTATGGAATAAATTAACGAATATGAAGGTTGTATTAGAATAACTTAAAAAAAAACACAAATTAAAATATACTGTCGTCAGTTGTAATCTAGGTGAGAACAACACCAGTAGTAATCAATGAAAATCACCTTTTTATTGCCACCCATCGTCGACAAAAACAACACAAATAAAAGTTAGAAATAAAAGTACTTTTTTCAATTATGTTTTACAGGTGGCAATAAAAACGTACTTTTTTCAATTATGTTTTCTATTATTCAGTGAAATAATTTCTAACCTTTCCTTGTCCATAATGGAAAGGATTACTACATTCTGATTTTCCAACCCAGAACACATTTATATTAGTTATGGGTTTATTTTTTTTAAATAACATGTCTGTGAATTTATTATAATCGATCTTATAAGAGAAGAGATAAGTATGAAGCAAAGAATAGCAATTATTATTACTAGAGTACTTTTGTAAATAATAATCTATTGTAACCATAAGTTTATTTCATTACTAAACAAACTTTTATCATACAGCTAAAAAATTACAACGTGCCATCTTCTTATAAAACAAAGTGCAATTTCACTAACCTTTTCTTCCCCAAATTAAACACTTGATTTTTCACCGATAAATTTTAATTTAAATTTCCTTCACAGAGTAGAATAATTTATAAAATGTCTTATGCCCACGTTGCTTAAATAATATTGTTAAAAATTTTGATGCCTGTAAAACACAAAGAATAGTTAAAATAGAATGATTGAATGTTAAAAATAAAATAATCTAGAGTGTTAAATTAAGCATGCAAATTAATCCAGACAAGTATGTTATTCAATAATAGTTCCAAATGAAATCATACTAGTACAATCTGTGAATATCTAATATAATTAGTATGTTTATCTTTATTCTTAATCACTCAACGTACACGATTTGGCATCCATGCAACAAGTGTACTAAACGTTTTTTTTTCATTTCTCCATCATGACACCATACCAATATTATGGATTGATGACGTCAGTTTTTGTGTACGGGTTTTTGTGCCTCAACTTTTTAATAACAACACAATGCTTGTGATGTTTGTCGTTTGTTATAGTTTGTCCTACATTCATAGTACTACATTTGATAATTGCAAGAATAACTAGTAAAACCATAAGAATTTTTCATCAAGTTAACTGTAAAACTTAAATTTGTCACCTTAATGAAAATTTCATTATATTCAACATATATTTCTCGACTTATGGGTGGAAAATTAAAAAAAAAAAATTAAATCGTACAGATAAACAGATTAAATTTTAAAAACCGATATAAACAGAGTACTGCGAATTAGGGGCGGTTTTGAACATTTCACCTCTCGTTTTTACGTAAACTATCATTATATATATTATCTCATAAATAAAGAAAGAAAAAAAAAGAAAATGCAAAGTTTTACATACCTTTATACTTTTAATAAATATTTATTTCAAATTGTGTCCATTCACGAAAAATTTTGAAGGCTGTAAAATAGAAAGAAAATGAACATAATTAGACAAAAAAGAATATACCTAAAATTTAGAATAAGAATTACACCGTTTATAGTTTAATCTAATATTTGTTATTTCAATACATGAAACTTGTGGAGAAATTTATCACCTAAAAAATTTGAAATAATACTTAAGGAAGAATATGGCTTTTTTTATCATTAATTATTACTATTCAGGCAGGCAATATGATTGCTTTATATTTTTCACGTATACCAAACTGAAGATTAGTATTTGGCTCCACCTTCTAGTGAAGATGATTTAATAACCACCTCCTCATGTGAATGACATATTATCATTAAATTGAATTAAAAATTTTGTTCATAAGCGAAAACCACTTAAGACAGGTCACAGCACTTAACCCTAATAATAATTTACAGTTTTTTTCTAGTTTGTGATAGCAGAAGACATATGATATATGCTTTAATAGCTACATCATCAAATTAAAAATAATGTAGAATAGTAATTTCTATAGAAGTAGTTATTGCAGGATTATAGTGTAAAGTCATCATATTTATTATCATTTCAGATTCAACACATTTTTCAATTCACCTATCTGGTGATAGTCCACTATTCCTATTGGATAATAACCGCCACTGGAATACTTTACTGATATGTTCTGCGGTATTGCCTTGTAAATTTAAACAAGCATAATGAAAGAATGAGAATAACATGTTAGAGTTATATATATGATTATATGATTAAACAAAGTTACGAAAAACAAAATAAACATCTAAAGTAAATAAGCTTTTGTACTGGCATGTACAAGGTTAGAAGCATCATGTACGCCCAGACCTTCAGAGAACAATAAAATTATACTTATACTCATTGAAATTTACTTATTCTTAATTATATTAATAATTTTCCTCATAATATGATATTATTTAAATATTATTAGCTTACCGTTTTTGGAAGTAAGCTAAGTATAAACTAACTTCCGCCTTTTTACCCAGCAGTTTACCTCCTTGCATGCAAGGCAGGTACCCACTGGATAAATTAATGGACGTGGACGTGGTAGACTCGGAGGTGCTTGGGGTTGTGATGCACGGCGACGTTTCGTTCTGCAAATAATACACATGAATTAAGGAATACACATTACTAAGAAATTACAGAATCTTATTAGATGGTCATAAAATTACAATTACTTATTTTGTAATTAAATATTTACATACCGCCACCACTGTGCTGCTACATAAACAGCAAAGAGAGATGCCAATATTAGTTTGCCTTTCATTTTATCAGTTATCAGTTATATTATTTATACTATTTATAATAGCTTAAATCGTCTGAATGTGTTTTTACTGTTAGTCACAGTATTAAAATAATAAATAAGAAAAAATATTGTTGCCATGGAAAACCGAAAACTTCTTTTATTTACCATAGTTACCTACCCGCAACACTGCACTTTATGTTTTTAAATTATATTTTATTTTTTCTTTAGTTACAAATAATTTTAAAGTACGATCAAATATTTAACTGCATGCTACCAGTAAACATCGCTGTACCTTTACTTTATATATGGAACTTTATATATTTATACATGGAATAAAGGTAGCTGACCCACTCGGCACAAAGAAGAAGAATAAATTTGAGGGAATGTGCTGGGAAGAGTAAGACGAGAATCAATCAACAGGTCTACAGGTCATCAATCAATCTAACAATCATTTTATAAGATATCCTAATTTTATATGAAATTCATAAAAATGTAAATAAGTTATATTAAAGAATATAAGAAGAATAGCACATGAAATTGCAGACAAAAATAAACACAACCACTTAAAAAGCAATAATTTTTAAGTAGAGAAACATTCTATTAACATGCACTACCGAACATAAAGTTTTTTTCATAATCTACGCTAGGTTTAAGAAAATAAAATTCAGTCAAAAATATTCAAAATGAAAAACGAACAACATTTTTGAGATTAGTGAATACCAAAATTCAGGCAAGAATTCATAGCGGACATATCTGTATAATTGGGACAAACAAGTGAAAATCAGTAGCTTCAGACTTTATGCGATTCATTACAAACTAATAAAAATGCAGTATTCTCTTTATTAAAACTGTAGAATTTGCAAAAGTCAACCCCATTGATGTAACTGTTGTCCTTACACACTTTGCTTATATGTCGGCAATAATAATCTCAAACGTAAAATACAAAAAAGATAAAATACAGTACTGAATACCTATTTAAACAGTATACAAACTTGCAAACATAATCATACAGAAAATCATTATACACAATAACCACTAAGTAGAAATAAATACTTTTTAAAAATAACATAGATATATTAATACATTATCAATTATTATGGAAATATCCTACAAATCATTTCGAACCAGAGACAAACGTTGTTTCAAATATAACAGGCTGGTCAACAAGATTTCCTTTTTTCCTTTAATTACAGATTAACATCTTTCGAAAGCACTTGTTCTCAGCTTAATGATGTGAAGAACAAGCGGTCTCATCAAATCACTGTCCTTCAGAAAGGAAAAGTCGATTAATTTACTTTTTGAATTAGAAACAAAGAATACAGAAATAAATATGTTTATGAAACTTATGATTTATAATTAAACTTTTTAGGCCTAGATATCTTTTTAGATGTCCACCAAAGAATAGTATATTATCTTCCCATTACATGACCATTAGTAATTGCAGATTTTGTATAATAAATTTAAAATTACAGAATATGGGATCTTCTTCAATACTGTACTTTCCACATAGCATTATAGTGTAATGCGAGAGATTATCACTAGGACCTTCAATACAATGCCTTCCGTTGCTTTCTGTATTCTACTACTTATGATTTCTTGAAGAAGTTCTTCCGCTTATGGGTTCAGTTTCCCACTTCCTGGGCAAAACAGTGCCTTATACTCAGTACCATTCATCATCCCTTTGAGGAGAACGACGGCATATGTAATAGCAAAATCGATATATATATATGATGAGTATTTCAGTCCCTTCTTTTGTCACCTGTTTTTATAAACAAGCAATTATTAATTTGTACAACCGTTGCCTCTTCTGTACCTTATGGAAGTGAGTGTCAGAATTTTCCCTTCACCAATTGTTGGATTTTAAAAGCATTATGTCAATTGTTCTTTCAGAGAAGAATTGGGCACATGAGGTCCAGAACACAAGACATTTGCTATAAGCCCAGCGCCTAATGGTGACGATGTACTTTCACTAGAACCTCCAAAGCATCAAACTTTACTACTACTGAAATTCAACATGAGGAGGAACAATGTGATGTTTCTATATTTGGTATATAATCCTTTATAATCTTTGTAATAATCGCCTTGACCTGTAACTACTTCAAAAGGGCCACTACTATGTCAATCACTAAAACTTTCAAGATAATATAGTAGCCTATAGTATGACAGATGGTGAACAAGTACATATATTGCAACCTCCAAACCCTCACAATTTACTAGATGAATCTGAAAGTGGAATAGCCACTGAGATTCAACATGTGGAGCAAGGTGTTCCTATCTTTGGAATGGAATGGAATGCAAAGTTGGCGGGAGTTTATTACTCCCTACTTTATCGCAGAACCTGGACAGAGTCCCTTGCTGCTGGGTGATTCTATCGGGCGTGTTTTTGAGGTTTATTTTTAGTTAGCGGGTCTAATTTTTTCAAGTTTTCTTTATTATTATTTAGTATTTTAAGACGAATTTAATTGCATTCCAATCCGTTGTTCAACCAGCGTTATCGAACCCATTTCATGGGCCGAACGCGGAAGGCTAGGCTTATAAAGCCTGTCCTCCCGACGTAATTCCCCTTCAGACCGTCCACTGAAGTCCAGACCGTCCCCTTTTCCGGAGGAGTCGCAATTGCTGGGTTATTTTATCTTTCTTGTAAGTTTTGAAAAGGAGAGGTTGTGTAGAAGCTCTTCATCTGCTTCTGGTATGGCTGCCCTTCAGGACGCATCTCTGCTGGGCTCTGTTCCGGACTCCAGTCCGTGATGAGACGAGTGGTTGGTCTTCCTTCTTCTTCTTCTCCCTCTTCTTCTTCCGAAGACCTCTTCAGACCTGCACTTTCCTCCTATCTTTGGTGTACAATGCTCAAATCATCTGATAACAATAGCTGGATTAAACAAACACGTCCTTGCGATTTCAACAGCAAAAAAAGTCTAGCTTTTAGAATCTAGGATGTTAACTCTATTAGATCAAGAGCTGTACTAGTTTTCATGGTATTCCAACATTTATATAATCAAAGGTCTGGCGGAATATGTTGCTACTGTACAGCAAGTGCTATTTATTGTAAATTTAGCAAACAAAGTGTTTACCAGTTGTTGGAAGGACTGCTACTTAGAAAAAAATTATAGTTCTATATTTTATTAACATTTTTACTTTGAAACTTTTATTATAATTCATGGATCAAAGTTCCAAAAACACAAAAGCATATAAAATGTAAAACACATCATAGATTGATATTTATACTTTATAACAAATAAAATATAAAAACTAAAATAAAAAAAATGAAAACATTTATTGTACTACAACAAAATTATTTAATGAAGAAGGGTATCCCCTTAAAGGTAAATAAGTTTGGCTTAATTTTCCAAATAATACATGCAATGTGATCAAATGTTTTACAAATTAATAACTAATATCAAATTAAGAATTTTTATAATTGTAATGTACATTTCATTAAATAAATTTTATGATGATGTTTTACTTTTATAACTTGTTATAGATTTTATGATTTTTTTTCAAATTTGAACTTTAAAATTGTCATATTCAACTTCATACAATTTGCTTTCAAATGCTTCTTCAGTACTGAAATTAAAAAAAAAATGATTTTAATAAAAATATAGAAACAATTAAAACCTTTTTACGTAAATAACAAATATTAAGTAGTGTTCTATGTCATCAGAAATTGTCCTGTAACCAGCTTGGCATTGCATCACATGAATTTAAAAAATTACTGAAATAACAATTTGAATATTTGAAATAATGAACTGAAAACAGATGACTCTTCGCATCACACATATTACTTTATGTGTATTGCTGGTAATTAATAAATAACTATCTTGTATTCATATAAATCATAATAATTTTTGTGATTGCATTCGTAAATTAATTACTACTAAATCTCCAAAAAGGAATATTACTCATTTTTTAAATAAACTCTATATTGGTAGTGAGAGCACTAAATCTCACATACTTACTCAAAAAAGGAACTTACTGACCTAGAAAGGTTTCAAAAGAGGCACTACCACGTCAATCATCAAAGATAATATAGTAGCCTATACTGTGATAGAAATTCTTTATATTGAATATATTAGAAAACCATCACAATCCCTAACCCGCTATATTACGACTACCTCAGTTTACTAAGTAAACTTTTCTTTTATGCGAGTGGGCTTACACCTCATTCCTCCTCTATTTCGATCCTAATTATGACCTTACATTACGTTACTCATTGTAATATATCTGTCGCATAAAAACAGGAAGTTTTTACCATACCTTCCTACAGATGACTGTACTATTATTCCATCTATGGAATAAATTAACGAATATGAAGGTTGTATTAGAATAACTTAAAAAAAAAACACAAATTAAAAAATACTGTCGTCAGTTGTAATCTAGGTGAGAACAACACCAGTAGTAATCAATGAAAATCACCTTTTTATTGCCACCCATCGTCGACAAAAACAACACAAATAAAAGTTAGAAATAAAAGTACTTTTTTCAATTATGTTTTACAGGTGGCAATAAAAACGTACTTTTTTCAATTATGTTTTCTATTATTCAGTGAAATAATTTCTAACCTTTCCTTGTCCATAATGGAAAGGATTACTACATTCTGATTTTCCAACCCAGAACACATTTATATTAGTTATGGGTTTATTTTTTTTAAATAACATGTCTGTGAATTTATTATAATCGATCTTATAATAGAAGAGATAAGTATGAAGCAAAGAATAGCAATTATTATTACTAGAGTACTTTTGTAAATAATAATCTATTGTAACCATAAGTTTATTTCATTACTAAAGAAACTTTTATCATACAGCTAAAAAATTACAACGTGCCATCTTCTTATAAAACAAAGTGCAATTTCACTAACCTTTTCTTCCCCAAATTAAACACTTGATTTTTCACCGATAAATTTTAATTTAAATTTCCTTCACAAAGTAGAATAATTTATAAAATGTCTTATGCCCACGTTGCTTAAATAATATTGTTAAAAATTTTGATGCCTGTAAAACACAAAGAATAGTTAAATTAGAATGATTGAATGTTAAAAATAAAAAAATCTAGAGTGTTAAATTAAGCATGCAAATTAATCCAGACAAGGAAGTTATTCAATAATAGTTCCAAATGAAATCATACTTGTACCATCTGTGAATATCTAATATAATTAGTATGTTTATCTTTATTCTTAATCACTCAACGTACACGATTTGGCATCCATGCAACAAGTGTACTAAACGTTATTTTTTTCATTTCTCCATCATGACACCATACCAATATTATGGATTGATGACGTCAGTTTTTGTGTACGGGTTTTTGTGCCTCAACTTTTTAATAACAACACAATGCTTGTGATGTTTGTCGTTTGTTATAGTTTGTCCTACATTCATAGTACTACATTTGATAATTGCAAGAATAACTAGTAAAACCATAAGAATTTTTCATCAAGTTAACTGTAAAACTTAAATTTGTCACCTTAATGAAAATTTCATTATATTCAACATATATTTCTCGACTTATGGGTGGAAAATTAAAAAAAAAAAATTAAATCGTACAGATAAACAGATTAAATTTTAAAAACCGATATAAACAGAGTACTGCGAATTAGGGACGGTTTTGAACATTTCACCTCTCGTTTTTACGTAAACTATCATTGTATATAATATATCATAAATAAAGAAAGAAAAAAAAAGAAAATGCAAAGTTTCACATACCTTTATACTTTTAATAAATATTTATTTCAAATTGTGTCCATTCACGAAAAATTTTGAAGGCTGTAAAATAGAAAGAAAATGAATATAATTAGACAAAAAAGAATATACCTAAAATTTAGAATAAGAATTACACCGTTTATAGTTTAATCTAATATTTGTTATTTCAATACATGAAACTTGTGGAGAAATTTATCACCTAAAAAATTTGAAATAATACTTAAGGAAGAATATGGCTTTTTTTATCATTAATTATTACTATTCAGGCAGGCAATATGATTGCTTTATATTTTTCACGTATACCAAACTGAAGATTAGTATTTGGCTCCACCTTCTAGTGAAGATGATTTAATAACCACCTCCTCATGTGAATGACATATTATCATTAAATTGAATTAAAAATTTTGTTCATAAGCGAAAACCACTTAAGACAGGTCACAGCACTTAACCCTAATAATTTACAGTTTTTTTCTAGTTTGTGATAGCAGAAGACATATGATATATGCTTTAATAGCTACATCATCAAATTAAAAATAATGTAGAATAGTAATTTCTATAGAAGTAGTTGTTGCAGGATTATAGTGTAAATTCATCATATTTATTATCATTTCAGATTCAACACATTTTTCAATTCACCTATCTGGTGATAGTCCACTATTCCTATTGGATAATAACCGCCACTGGAATACTTTACTGATATGTTCTGCGGTATTGCCTTGTAAATTTAAACAAGCATAATGAAAGAATGAGAATAACATGTTAGAGTTATATATATGATTATATGATTAAACAAAGTTACGAAAAACAAAATAAACATCTAAAGTAAATAAGCTTTTGTACTGGCATGTACAAGGTTAGAAGCATCATGTACGCCCAGACCTTCAGAGAACAATAAAATTATACTTATACTCATTGAAATTTACTTATTCTTAATTATATTAATAATTTTCCTCATAATATGATATTATTTAAATATTATTAGCTTACCGTTTTTGGAAGTAAGCTAAGTATAAACTAACTTCCGCCTTTTTACCCAGCAGTTTACCTCCTTGCATGCAAGGCAGGTACCCACTGGATAAATTAATGGACGTGGACGTGGTAGACTCGGAGGTGCTTGGGGTTGTGATGCACGGCGACGTTTCGTTCTGCAAATAATACACATGAATTAAGGAATACACATTACTAAGAAATTACAGAATCTTATTAGATTGTCATAAAATTACAATTACTTATTTTGTAATTAAATATTTACATACCGCCACCACTGTGCTGCTACATAAACAGCAAAGAGAGATGCCAATATTAGTTTGCCTTTCATTTTATCAGTTATCAGTTATATTATTTATACTATTTATAATAGCTTAAATCGTCTGAATGTGTTTTTACTGTTAGACACAGTATTAAAATAATAAATAAGAAAAAATATTGTTGCCATGGAAAACCGAAAACTTCTTTTATTTACCATAGTTACCTACCCGCAACACTGCACTTTATGTTTTTAAATTATATTTTATTTTTTCTTTAGTTACAAATAATTTTAAAGTACGATCAAATATTTAACTGCATGCTACCAGTAAACATCGCTGTACCTTTACTTTATATATGGAACTTTATATATTTATACATGGAATAAAGGTAGCTGACCCACTCGGCACAAAGAAGAAGAATAAATTTGAGGGAATGTGCTGGGAAGAGTAAGACGAGAATCAATCAACAGGTCTACAGGTCATCAATCAATCTAACAATCATTTTATAAGATACCCTAATTTTATATGAAATTCATAAAAATGTAAATAAGTTATATTAAAGAATATAAGAAGAATAACACATGAAATTGCAGACAAAAATAAACACAACCACTTAAAAAGCAATAATTTTTAAGTAGAGAAACATTCTATTAACATGCACTACCGAACATAAAGTTTTTTTCATAATCTACGCTAGGTTTAAGAAAATAAAATTCAGTCAAAAATATTCAAAATGAAAAACGAACAACATTTTTGAGATTAGTGAATACCAAAATTCAGGCAAGAATTCATATCGGACATATCTGTATAATTGGGACAAACAAGTGAAAATCAGTAGCTTCAGACTTTATGCGATTCATTACAAACTAATAAAAATGCAGTATTCTCTTTATTAAAACTGTAGAATTTGCAAAAGTCAACCCCATTGATGTAACTGTTCTCCTTGCACACTTTGCTTATATGTCGGCAATAATAATCTCAAATGTAAAATACAAAAAAGATAAAATACAGTACTGAATACCTATTTAAACAGTATACAAACTTGCAAACATAATCATACAGAAAATCATTATACACAATAACCACTAAGTAGAAATAAATACTTTTTAAAAATAACATAGATATATTAATACATTATCAATTATTATGGAAATATCCTACAAATCATTTCGAACCAGAGACAAACGTTGTTTCAAATATAACAGGCTGGTCAACAAGATTTCCTTTTTTCCTTTAATTACAGATTAACATCTTTCGAAAGCACTTGTTCTCAGCTTAATGATGTGAAGAACAAGCGGTCTCATCAAATCACTGTCCTTCAGAAAGGAAAAGCCGATTAATTTACTTTTTGAATTAGAAACAAAGAATACAGAAATAAATATGTTTATGAAACTTATGATTTATAATTAAACTTTTTAGGCCTAGATATCTTTTTAGATGTCCACCAAAGAATAGTATATTATCTTCCCATTACATGACCATTAGTAATTGCAGATTTTGTATAATAAATTTAAAATTACAGAATATGGGATCTTCTTCAATACTGTACTTTCCACATAGCATCATAGTGTAATGCGAGAGATTATCACTAGGACCTTCAATACAATGCCTTCCGTTGCTTTCTGTATTCTACTACTTATGATTTCTTGAAGAAGTTCTTCTGCTTATGGGTTCAGTTTCCCACTTCCTGGGCAAAACAGTGCCTTATACTCAGTACCATTCATCATCCCTTTGAGGAGAACGACGGCATATGTAATAGCAAAATCGATATATATATGATGAGTATTTCAGTCCCTTCTTTTGTCACCTGTTTTTATAAACAAGCAATTATTAATTTGTACAACCGTTGCCTCTTCTGTACCTTATGGAAGTGAGTGTCAGAATTTTCCCTTCACCAATTGTTGGATTTTAAAAGCATTATGTCAATTGTTCTTTCAGAGAAGAATTGGGCACATGAGGTCCAGAACACAAGACATTTGCTATAAGTCTAGCGCCTAATGGTGACGATGTACTTTCACTAGAACCTCCAAAGCATCAAACTTTACTACTACTGAAATTCAACATGAGGAGGAACAATGTGATGTTTCTATATTTGGTATATAATCCTTTATAATCTTTGTAATAATCGCCTTGACCTGTAACTACTTCAAAAGGGCCACTACTATGTCAATCACTAAAACTTTCAAGATAATATAGTAGCCTATAGTGTGACAGATGGTGAACAAGTACATATATTGCAACCTCCAAACCCTCACAATTTACTAGATGAATCTGAAAGTGGAATAGCCACTGAGATTCAACATGTGGAGCAAGGTGTTCCTATCTTTGGAATGGAATGGAATGCAAAGTTGGCGGGAGTTTATTACTCCCTACTTTATCGCAGAACCTGGACAGAGTCCCTTGCTGCTGGGTGATTCTATCGGGCGTGTTTTTGAGGTTATTTTTAGTTAGCGGGTCTAATTTTTTCAAGTTTTCTTTATTATTATTTAGTATTTTAAGACTGATTTAATTGCATTCCAATCCGTTGTTCTACCAGCGTTATCGAACCCATTTCATGGGCCGAACGCGGAAGGCTAGGCTTATAAAGCCTGTCCTCCCGACGTAATTCCCCTTCAGACCGTCCACTGAAGTCCAGACCGTCCCCTTTTCCGGAGGAGTCGCAATTGCTGGGTTATTTTATCTTTCTTGTAAGTTTTGAAAAGGAGAGGTTGTGTAGAAGCTCTTCATCTGCTTCTGGTATGGCTGCCCTTCAGGACGCATCTCTGCTGGGCTCTGTTCCGGACTCCAGTCCGTGATGAGACGAGTGGTTGGTCTTCCTTCTTCTTCTTCTCCCTCTTCTTCTTCCGAAGACCTCTTCAGACTTGCACTTTCCTCCTATCTTTGGTGTACAATGCTCAAATCATCTGATAACAATAGCTGGATTGAACAAACACGTCCTTGCGATTTCAACAGCAAAAAAAGTCTAGCTTTTAGAATCTAGGATGTTAACTCTATTAGATAAAGAGCTGTACTAGTTTTGATGGTATTCCAACATTTATATAATCAAAGGTCTGGCGGAATATGTTGCTACTGTACAGCAAGTGCTATTTATTGTAAATTTAGCAAACAAAGTGTTTACCAGTTGTTGGAAGGACTGCTACTTAGAAAAAAATTATAGTTCTATATTTTATTAACATTTTTACTTTGAAACTTTTATTATAATTCATGGATCAAAGTTCCAAAAACACAAAAGCATATAAAATGTAAAACACATCATAGATTGATATTTATACTTTATAACAAATAAAATATAAAAATTAAAATAAAAAAAAAGGAAAACATTTATTGTACTACAGAAGGGTATCCCCTTAAAGGTAAATAAGTTTGGCTTAATTTTCCAAATAATACATGCAATGTGATCAAATGTTTTACAAATTAATAACTAATATCAAATTAAGAATTTTTATAATTGTAATGTACATTTCATTAAATAAATTTTATGATGATGTTTTACTTTTATAACTTGTTATAGATTTTATGATTTTTTTTCAAATTTGAACTTTAAAATTGTCATATTCAACTTCATACAATTTGCTTTCAAATGCTTCTTCAGTACTGAAATTAAAAAAAAAATGATTTTAATAAAAATATAGAAACAATTAAAACCTTTTTACGTAAATAACAAATATTAAGTAGTGTTCTATGTCATCAGAAATTGTCCTGTAACCAGCTTGGCATTGCATCACATGAATTTAAAAAATTACTGAAATAACAATTTGAATATTTGAAATAATGAACTGAAAACAGATGACTCTTCGCATCACACATATTACTTTATGTGTATTGCTGGTAATTAATAAATAACTATCTTGTATTCATATAAATCATAATAATTTTTGTGATTGCATTCGTAAATTAATTACTACTAAATCTCCAAAAAGGAATATTACTCATTTTTTAAATAAACTCTATATTGGTAGTGAGAGCACTAAATCTCACATACTTACTCAAAAAAGGAACTTACTGACCTAGAAAGGTTTCAAAAGAGGCACTACCACGTCAATCATCAAAGATAATATAGTAGCCTATACTGTGATAGAAATTCTTTATATTGAATATATTAGAAAACCATCACAATCCCTAACCCGCTATATTACGACTACCTCAGTTTACTAAGTAAACTTTTCTTTTATGCGAGTGGGCTTACACCTCATTCCTCCTCTATTTCGATCCTAATTATGACCTTACATTACGTTACTCATTGTAATATATCTGTCGCATAAAAACAGGAAGTTTTTACCATACCTTCCTACAGATGACTGTACTATTATTCCATCTATGGAATAAATTAACGAATATGAAGGTTGTATTAGAATAACTTAAAAAAAAAACACAAATTAAAAAATACTGTCGTCAGTTGTAATCTAGGTGAGAACAACACCAGTAGTAATCAATGAAAATCACCTTTTTATTGCCACCCATCGTCGACAAAAAAAACACAAATAAAAGTTAGAAATAAAAGTACTTTTTTCAATTATGTTTTACAGGTGGCAATAAAAACGTACTTTTTTCAATTATGTTTTCTATTATTCAGTGAAATAATTTCTAACCTTTCCTTGTCCATAATGGAAAGGATTACTACATTCTGATTTTCCAACCCAGAACACATTTATATTAGTTATGGGTTTATTTTTTTTAAATAACATGTCTGTGAATTTATTATAATCGATCTTATAATAGAAGAGATAAGTATGAAGCAAAGAATAGCAATTATTATTACTAGAGTACTTTTGTAAATAATAATCTATTGTAACCATAAGTTTATTTCATTACTAAAGAAACTTTTATCATACAGCTAAAAAATTACAACGTGCCATCTTCTTATAAAACAAAGTGCAATTTCACTAACCTTTTCTTCCCCAAATTAAACACTTGATTTTTCACCGATAAATTTTAATTTAAATTTCCTTCACAAAGTAGAATAATTTATAAAATGTCTTATGCCCACGTTGCTTAAATAATATTGTTAAAAATTTTGATGCCTGTAAAACACAAAGAATAGTTAAATTAGAATGATTGAATGTTAAAAATAAAAAAATCTAGAGTGTTAAATTAAGCATGCAAATTAATCCAGACAAGGAAGTTATTCAATAATAGTTCCAAATGAAATCATACTTGTACCATCTGTGAATATCTAATATAATTAGTATGTTTATCTTTATTCTTAATCACTCAACGTACACGATTTGGCATCCATGCAACAAGTGTACTAAACGTTATTTTTTTCATTTCTCCATCATGACACCATACCAATATTATGGATTGATGACGTCAGTTTTTGTGTACGGGTTTTTGTGCCTCAACTTTTTAATAACAACACAATGCTTGTGATGTTTGTCGTTTGTTATAGTTTGTCCTACATTCATAGTACTACATTTGATAATTGCAAGAATAACTAGTAAAACCATAAGAATTTTTCATCAAGTTAACTGTAAAACTTAAATTTGTCACCTTAATGA
The DNA here is from genome assembly GCF_047948215.1 of Lycorma delicatula. Lineage (NCBI taxonomy): Eukaryota > Metazoa > Arthropoda > Insecta > Hemiptera > Fulgoridae > Lycorma > Lycorma delicatula. The sequence goes on from NC_134455.1 coordinate 251,301,400, forward strand.
AAATTTCATTATATTCAACATATATTTCTCGACTTATGGGTGGAAAATTAAAAAAAAAAAATTAAATCGTACAGATAAACAGATTAAATTTTAAAAACCGATATAAACAGAGTACTGCGAATTAGGGACGGTTTTGAACATTTCACCTCTCGTTTTTACGTAAACTATCATTGTATATAATATATCATAAATAAAGAAAGAAAAAAAAAGAAAATGCAAAGTTTCACATACCTTTATACTTTTAATAAATATTTATTTCAAATTGTGTCCATTCACGAAAAATTTTGAAGGCTGTAAAATAGAAAGAAAATGAACATAATTAGACAAAAAAGAATATACCTAAAATTTAGAATAAGAATTACACCGTTTATAGTTTAATCTAATATTTGTTATTTCAATACATGAAACTTGTGGAGAAATTTATCACCTAAAAAATTTGAAATAATACTTAAGGAAGAATATGGCTTTTTTTATCATTAATTATTACTATTCAGGCAGGCAATATGATTGCTTTATATTTTTCACGTATACCAAACTGAAGATTAGTATTTGGCTCCACCTTCTAGTGAAGATGATTTAATAACCACCTCCTCATGTGAATGACATATAATCATTAAATTGAATTAAAAATTTTGTTCATAAGCGAAAACCACTTAAGACAGGTCACAGCACTTAACCCTAATAATTTACAGTTTTTTTCTAGTTTGTGATAGCAGAAGACATATGATATATGCTTTAATAGCTACATCATCAAATTAAAAATAATGTAGAATAGTAATTTCTATAGAAGTAGTTGTTGCAGGATTATAGTGTAAATTCATCATATTTATTATCATTTCAGATTCAACACATTTTTCAATTCACCTATCTGGTGATAGTCCACTATTCCTATTGGATAATAACCGCCACTGGAATACTTTACTGATATGTTCTGCGGTATTGCCTTGTAAATTTAAACAAGCATAATGAAAGAATGAGAATAACATGTTAGAGTTATATATATGATTATATGATTAAACAAAGTTACGAAAAACAAAATAAACATCTAAAGTAAATAAGCTTTTGTACTGGCATGTACAAGGTTAGAAGCATCATGTACGCCCAGACCTTCAGAGAACAATAAAATTATACTTATACTCATTGAAATTTACTTATTCTTAATTATATTAATAATTTTCCTCATAATATGATATTATTTAAATATTATTAGCTTACCGTTTTTGGAAGTAAGCTAAGTATAAACTAACTTCCGCCTTTTTACCCAGCAGTTTACCTCCTTGCATGCAAGGCAGGTACCCACTGGATAAATTAATGGACGTGGACGTGGTAGACTCGGAGGTGCTTGGGGTTGTGATGCACGGCGTAAGCTTAGTATAAGTTTAGCTTAGTAACTTAGTATAAGCTTAGTAATTTCTATAGAAGTAGTTGTTGCAGGATTATAGTGTAAATTCATCATATTTATTATCATTTCAGATTCAACACATTTTTCAATTCACCTATCTGGTGATAGTCCACTATTCCTATTGGATAATAACCGCCACTGGAATACTTTACTGATATGTTCTGCGGTATTGCCTTGTAAATTTAAACAAGCATAATGAAAGAATGAGAATAACATGTTAGAGTTATATATATGATTATATGATTAAACAAAGTTACGAAAAACAAAATAAACATCTAAAGTAAATAAGCTTTTGTACTGGCATGTACAAGGTTAGAAGCATCATGTACGCCCAGACCTTCAGAGAACAATAAAATTATACTTATACTCATTGAAATTTACTTATTCTTAATTATATTAATAATTTTCCTCATAATATGATATTATTTAAATATTATTAGCTTACCGTTTTTGGAAGTAAGCTAAGTATAAACTAACTTCCGCCTTTTTACCCAGCAGTTTACCTCCTTGCATGCAAGGCAGGTACCCACTGGATAAATTAATGGACGTGGACGTGGTAGACTCGGAGGTGCTTGGGGTTGTGATGCACGGCGACGTTTCGTTCTGCAAATAATACACATGAATTAAGGAATACACATTACTAAGAAATTACAGAATCTTATTAGATTGTCATAAAATTACAATTACTTATTTTGTAATTAAATATTTACATACCGCCACCACTGTGCTGCTACATAAACAGCAAAGAGAGATGCCAATATTAGTTTGCCTTTCATTTTATCAGTTATCAGTTATATTATTTATACTATTTATAATAGCTTAAATCGTCTGAATGTGTTTTTACTGTTAGACACAGTATTAAAATAATAAATAAGAAAAAATATTGTTGCCATGGAAAACCGAAAACTTCTTTTATTTACCATAGTTACCTACCCGCAACACTGCACTTTATGTTTTTAAATTATATTTTATTTTTTCTTTAGTTACAAATAATTTTAAAGTACGATCAAATATTTAACTGCATGCTACCAGTAAACATCGCTGTACCTTTACTTTATATATGGAACTTTATATATTTATACATGGAATAAAGGTAGCTGACCCACTCGGCACAAAGAAGAAGAATAAATTTGAGGGAATGTGCTGGGAAGAGTAAGACGAGAATCAATCAACAGGTCTACAGGTCATCAATCAATCTAACAATCATTTTATAAGATACCCTAATTTTATATGAAATTCATAAAAATGTAAATAAGTTATATTAAAGAATATAAGAAGAATAACACATGAAATTGCAGACAAAAATAAACACAACCACTTAAAAAGCAATAATTTTTAAGTAGAGAAACATTCTATTAACATGCACTACCGAACATAAAGTTTTTTTCATAATCTACGCTAGGTTTAAGAAAATAAAATTCAGTCAAAAATATTCAAAATGAAAAACGAACAACATTTTTGAGATTAGTGAATACCAAAATTCAGGCAAGAATTCATATCGGACATATCTGTATAATTGGGACAAACAAGTGAAAATCAGTAGCTTCAGACTTTATGCGATTCATTACAAACTAATAAAAATGCAGTATTCTCTTTATTAAAACTGTAGAATTTGCAAAAGTCAACCCCATTGATGTAACTGTTCTCCTTGCACACTTTGCTTATATGTCGGCAATAATAATCTCAAATGTAAAATACAAAAAAGATAAAATACAGTACTGAATACCTATTTAAACAGTATACAAACTTGCAAACATAATCATACAGAAAATCATTATACACAATAACCACTAAGTAGAAATAAATACTTTTTAAAAATAACATAGATATATTAATACATTATCAATTATTATGGAAATATCCTACAAATCATTTCGAACCAGAGACAAACGTTGTTTCAAATATAACAGGCTGGTCAACAAGATTTCCTTTTTTCCTTTAATTACAGATTAACATCTTTCGAAAGCACTTGTTCTCAGCTTAATGATGTGAAGAACAAGCGGTCTCATCAAATCACTGTCCTTCAGAAAGGAAAAGTCGATTAATTTACTTTTTGAATTAGAAACAAAGAATACAGAAATAAATATGTTTATGAAACTTATGATTTATAATTAAACTTTTTAGGCCTAGATATCTTTTTAGATGTCCACCAAAGAATAGTATATTATCTTCCCATTACATGACCATTAGTAATTGCAGATTTTGTATAATAAATTTAAAATTACAGAATATGGGATCTTCTTCAATACTGTACTTTCCACATAGCATCAAGTGTAATGCGAGAGATTATCACTAGGACCTTCAATACAATGCCTTCCGTTGCTTTCTGTATTCTACTACTTATGATTTCTTGAAGAAGTTCTTCTGCTTATGGGTTCAGTTTCCCACTTCCTGGGCAAAACAGTGCCTTATACTCAGTACCATTCATCATCCCTTTGAGGAGAACGACGGCATATGTAATAGCAAAATCGATATATATATGATGAGTATTTCAGTCCCTTCTTTTGTCACCTGTTTTTATAAACAAGCAATTATTAATTTGTACAACCGTTGCCTCTTCTGTACCTTATGGAAGTGAGTGTCAGAATTTTCCCTTCACCAATTGTTGGATTTTAAAAGCATTATGTCAATTGTTCTTTCAGAGAAGAATTGGGCACATGAGGTCCAGAACACAAGACATTTGCTATAAGTCTAGCGCCTAATGGTGACGATGTACTTTCACTAGAACCTCCAAAGCATCAAACTTTACTACTACTGAAATTCAACATGAGGAGGAACAATGTGATGTTTCTATATTTGGTATATAATCCTTTATAATCTTTGTAATAATCGCCTTGACCTGTAACTACTTCAAAAGGGCCACTACTATGTCAATCACTAAAACTTTCAAGATAATATAGTAGCCTATAGTGTGACAGATGGTGAACAAGTACATATATTGCAACCTCCAAACCCTCACAATTTACTAGATGAATCTGAAAGTGGAATAGCCACTGAGATTCAACATGTGGAGCAAGGTGTTCCTATCTTTGGAATGGAATGGAATGCAAAGTTGGCGGGAGTTTATTACTCCCTACTTTATCGCAGAACCTGGACAGAGTCCCTTGCTGCTGGGTGATTCTATCGGGCGTGTTTTTGAGGTTATTTTTAGTTAGCGGGTCTAATTTTTTCAAGTTTTCTTTATTATTATTTAGTATTTTAAGACTGATTTAATTGCATTCCAATCCGTTGTTCTACCAGCGTTATCGAACCCATTTCATGGGCCGAACGCGGAAGGCTAGGCTTATAAAGCCTGTCCTCCCGACGTAATTCCCCTTCAGACCGTCCACTGAAGTCCAGACCGTCCCCTTTTCCGGAGGAGTCGCAATTGCTGGGTTATTTTATCTTTCTTGTAAGTTTTGAAAAGGAGAGGTTGTGTAGAAGCTCTTCATCTGCTTCTGGTATGGCTGCCCTTCAGGACGCATCTCTGCTGGGCTCTGTTCCGGACTCCAGTCCGTGATGAGACGAGTGGTTGGTCTTCCTTCTTCTTCTTCTTCTTCTCCCTCTTCTTCTTCCGAAGACCTCTTCAGACTTGCACTTTCCTCCTATCTTTGGTGTACAATGCTCAAATCATCTGATAACAATAGCTGGATTGAACAAACACGTCCTTGCGATTTCAACAGCAAAAAAGTCTAGCTTTTAGAATCTAGGATGTTAACTCTATTAGATAAAGAGCTGTACTAGTTTTGATGGTATTCCAACATTTATATAATCAAAGGTCTGGCGGAATATGTTGCTACTGTACAGCAAGTGCTATTTATTGTAAATTTAGCAAACAAAGTGTTTACCAGTTGTTGGAAGGACTGCTACTTAGAAAAAAATTATAGTTCTATATTTTATTAACATTTTTACTTTGAAACTTTTATTATAATTCATGGATCAAAGTTCCAAAAACACAAAAGCATATAAAATGTAAAACACATCATAGATTGATATTTATACTTTATAACAAATAAAATATAAAAATTAAAATAAAAAAAAAGGAAAACATTTATTGTACTACAGAAGGGTATCCCCTTAAAGGTAAATAAGTTTGGCTTAATTTTCCAAATAATACATGCAATGTGATCAAATGTTTTACAAATTAATAACTAATATCAAATTAAGAATTTTTATAATTGTAATGTACATTTCATTAAATAAATTTTATGATGATTTTTTACTTTTATAACTTGTTATAGATTTTTGATTTTTTTTCAAAATTGAACTTTAAAATTGTCATATTCAACTTCATACAATTTGCTTTCAAATGCTTCTTCAGTACTGAAATTAAAAAAAAAATGATTTTAATAACAATATACAAACAATTAAAACCTTTTTACGTAAATAACAAATATTAAGTAGTGTTCTATGTCATCAGAAATTGTCCTGTAACCAGCTTGGCATTGCATCACATGAATTTAAAAAATTACTGAAATAACAATTTGAATATTTGAAATAATGAACTGAAACCAGATGACTCTTCGCATCACACATATTACTTTATGTGTATTGCTGGTAATTAATAAATAACTATCTTGTATTCATATAAATCATAATAATTTTTGTGATTGCATTCGTAAATTAATTACTACTAAATCTCCAAAAAGGAATATTACTCATTTTTTAAATAAACTCTATATTGGTAGTGAGAGCACTAAATCTCACATACTTACTCAAAAAAGGAACTTACTGACCTAGAAAGGTTTCAAAAGAGGCACTACCACGTCAATCATCAAAGATAATATAGTAGCCTATACTGTGATAGAAATTCTTTATATTGAATATATTAGAAAACCATCACAATCCCTAACCCGCTATATTACGACTACCTCAGTTTACTAAGTAAACTTTTCTTTTATGCGAGTGGGCTTACACCTCATTCCTCCTCTATTTCGATCCTAATTATGACCTTACATTACGTTACTCATTGTAATATATCTGTCGCATAAAAACAGGAAGTTTTTACCATACCTTCCTACAGATGACTGTACTATTATTCCATCTATGGAATAAATTAACGAATATGAAGGTTGTATTAGAATAACTTAAAAAAAAAACACAAATTAAAAAATACTGTCGTCAGTTGTAATCTAGGTGAGAACAACACCAGTAGTAATCAATGAAAATCACCTTTTTATTGCCACCCATCGTCGACAAAAAAAACACAAATAAAAGTTAGAAATAAAAGTACTTTTTTCAATTATGTTTTACAGGTGGCAATAAAAACGTACTTTTTTCAATTATGTTTTCTATTATTCAGTGAAATAATTTCTAACCTTTCCTTGTCCATAATGGAAAGGATTACTACATTCTGATTTTCCAACCCAGAACACATTTATATTAGTTATGGGTTTATTTTTTTTAAATAACATGTCTGTGAATTTATTATAATCGATCTTATAATAGAAGAGATAAGTATGAAGCAAAGAATAGCAATTATTATTACTAGAGTACTTTTGTAAATAATAATCTATTGTAACCATAAGTTTATTTCATTACTAAAGAAACTTTTATCATACAGCTAAAAAATTACAACGTGCCATCTTCTTATAAAACAAAGTGCAATTTCACTAACCTTTTCTTCCCCAAATTAAACACTTGATTTTTCACCGATAAATTTTAATTTAAATTTCCTTCACAAAGTAGAATAATTTATAAAATGTCTTATGCCCACGTTGCTTAAATAATATTGTTAAAAATTTTGATGCCTGTAAAACACAAAGAATAGTTAAATTAGAATGATTGAATGTTAAAAATAAAAAAATCTAGAGTGTTAAATTAAGCATGCAAATTAATCCAGACAAGGAAGTTATTCAATAATAGTTCCAAATGAAATCATACTTGTACCATCTGTGAATATCTAATATAATTAGTATGTTTATCTTTATTCTTAATCACTCAACGTACACGATTTGGCATCCATGCAACAAGTGTACTAAACGTTATTTTTTTCATTTCTCCATCATGACACCATACCAATATTATGGATTGATGACGTCAGTTTTTGTGTACGGGTTTTTGTGCCTCAACTTTTTAATAACAACACAATGCTTGTGATGTTTGTCGTTTGTTATAGTTTGTCCTACATTCATAGTACTACATTTGATAATTGCAAGAATAACTAGTAAAACCATAAGAATTTTTCATCAAGTTAACTGTAAAACTTAAATTTGTCACCTTAATGAAAATTTCATTATATTCAACATATATTTCTCGACTTATGGGTGGAAAATTAAAAAAAAAAAAATTAAATCGTACAGATAAACAGATTAAATTTTAAAAACCGATATAAACAGAGTACTGCGAATTAGGGACGGTTTTGAACATTTCACCTCTCGTTTTTACGTAAACTATCATTGTATATAATATATCATAAATAAAGAAAGAAAAAAAAAGAAAATGCAAAGTTTCACATACCTTTATACTTTTAATAAATATTTATTTCAAATTGTGTCCATTCACGAAAAATTTTGAAGGCTGTAAAATAGAAAGAAAATGAACATAATTAGACAAAAAAGAATATACCTAAAATTTAGAATAAGAATTACACCGTTTATAGTTTAATCTAATATTTGTTATTTCAATACATGAAACTTGTGGAGAAATTTATCACCTAAAAAATTTGAAATAATACTTAAGGAAGAATATGGCTTTTTTTATCATTAATTATTACTATTCAGGCAGGCAATATGATTGCTTTATATTTTTCACGTATACCAAACTGAAGATTAGTATTTGGCTCCACCTTCTAGTGAAGATGATTTAATAACCACCTCCTCATGTGAATGACATATAATCATTAAATTGAATTAAAAATTTTGTTCATAAGCGAAAACCACTTAAGACAGGTCACAGCACTTAACCCTAATAATTTACAGTTTTTTTCTAGTTTGTGATAGCAGAAGACATATGATATATGCTTTAATAGCTACATCATCAAATTAAAAATAATGTAGAATAGTAATTTCTATAGAAGTAGTTGTTGCAGGATTATAGTGTAAATTCATCATATTTATTATCATTTCAGATTCAACACATTTTTCAATTCACCTATCTGGTGATAGTCCACTATTCCTATTGGATAATAACCGCCACTGGAATACTTTACTGATATGTTCTGCGGTATTGCCTTGTAAATTTAAACAAGCATAATGAAAGAATGAGAATAACATGTTAGAGTTATATATATGATTATATGATTAAACAAAGTTACGAAAAACAAAATAAACATCTAAAGTAAATAAGCTTTTGTACTGGCATGTACAAGGTTAGAAGCATCATGTACGCCCAGACCTTCAGAGAACAATAAAATTATACTTATACTCATTGAAATTTACTTATTCTTAATTATATTAATAATTTTCCTCATAATATGATATTATTTAAATATTATTAGCTTACCGTTTTTGGAAGTAAGCTAAGTATAAACTAACTTCCGCCTTTTTACCCAGCAGTTTACCTCCTTGCATGCAAGGCAGGTACCCACTGGATAAATTAATGGACGTGGACGTGGTAGACTCGGAGGTGCTTGGGGTTGTGATGCACGGCGACGTTTCGTTCTGCAAATAATACACATGAATTAAGGAATACACATTACTAAGAAATTACAGAATCTTATTAGATTGTCATAAAATTACAATTACTTATTTTGTAATTAAATATTTACATACCGCCACCACTGTGCTGCTACATAAACAGCAAAGAGAGATGCCAATATTAGTTTGCCTTTCATTTTATCAGTTATCAGTTATATTATTTATACTATTTATAATAGCTTAAATCGTCTGAATGTGTTTTTACTGTTAGACACAGTATTAAAATAATAAATAAGAAAAAATATTGTTGCCATGGAAAACCGAAAACTTCTTTTATTTACCATAGTTACCTACCCGCAACACTGCACTTTATGTTTTTAAATTATATTTTATTTTTTCTTTAGTTACAAATAATTTTAAAGTACGATCAAATATTTAACTGCATGCTACCAGTAAACATCGCTGTACCTTTACTTTATATATGGAACTTTATATATTTATACATGGAATAAAGGTAGCTGACCCACTCGGCACAAAGAAGAAGAATAAATTTGAGGGAATGTGCTGGGAAGAGTAAGACGAGAATCAATCAACAGGTCTACAGGTCATCAATCAATCTAACAATCATTTTATAAGATACCCTAATTTTATATGAAATTCATAAAAATGTAAATAAGTTATATTAAAGAATATAAGAAGAATAACACATGAAATTGCAGACAAAAATAAACACAACCACTTAAAAAGCAATAATTTTTAAGTAGAGAAACATTCTATTAACATGCACTACCGAACATAAAGTTTTTTTCATAATCTACGCTAGGTTTAAGAAAATAAAATTCAGTCAAAAATATTCAAAATGAAAAACGAACAACATTTTTGAGATTAGTGAATACCAAAATTCAGGCAAGAATTCATATCGGACATATCTGTATAATTGGGACAAACAAGTGAAAATCAGTAGCTTCAGACTTTATGCGATTCATTACAAACTAATAAAAATGCAGTATTCTCTTTATTAAAACTGTAGAATTTGCAAAAGTCAACCCCATTGATGTAACTGTTCTCCTTGCACACTTTGCTTATATGTCGGCAATAATAATCTCAAATGTAAAATACAAAAAAGATAAAATACAGTACTGAATACCTATTTAAACAGTATACAAACTTGCAAACATAATCATACAGAAAATCATTATACACAATAACCACTAAGTAGAAATAAATACTTTTTAAAAATAACATAGATATATTAATACATTATCAATTATTATGGAAATATCCTACAAATCATTTCGAACCAGAGACAAACGTTGTTTCAAATATAACAGGCTGGTCAACAAGATTTCCTTTTTTCCTTTAATTACAGATTAACATCTTTCGAAAGCACTTGTTCTCAGCTTAATGATGTGAAGAACAAGCGGTCTCATCAAATCACTGTCCTTCAGAAAGGAAAAGTCGATTAATTTACTTTTTGAATTAGAAACAAAGAATACAGAAATAAATATGTTTATGAAACTTATGATTTATAATTAAACTTTTTAGGCCTAGATATCTTTTTAGATGTCCACCAAAGAATAGTATATTATCTTCCCATTACATGACCATTAGTAATTGCAGATTTTGTATAATAAATTTAAAATTACAGAATATGGGATCTTCTTCAATACTGTACTTTCCACATAGCATCAAGTGTAATGCGAGAGATTATCACTAGGACCTTCAATACAATGCCTTCCGTTGCTTTCTGTATTCTACTACTTATGATTTCTTGAAGAAGTTCTTCTGCTTATGGGTTCAGTTTCCCACTTCCTGGGCAAAACAGTGCCTTATACTCAGTACCATTCATCATCCCTTTGAGGAGAACGACGGCATATGTAATAGCAAAATCGATATATATATGATGAGTATTTCAGTCCCTTCTTTTGTCACCTGTTTTTATAAACAAGCAATTATTAATTTGTACAACCGTTGCCTCTTCTGTACCTTATGGAAGTGAGTGTCAGAATTTTCCCTTCACCAATTGTTGGATTTTAAAAGCATTATGTCAATTGTTCTTTCAGAGAAGAATTGGGCACATGAGGTCCAGAACACAAGACATTTGCTATAAGTCTAGCGCCTAATGGTGACGATGTACTTTCACTAGAACCTCCAAAGCATCAAACTTTACTACTACTGAAATTCAACATGAGGAGGAACAATGTGATGTTTCTATATTTGGTATATAATCCTTTATAATCTTTGTAATAATCGCCTTGACCTGTAACTACTTCAAAAGGGCCACTACTATGTCAATCACTAAAACTTTCAAGATAATATAGTAGCCTATAGTGTGACAGATGGTGAACAAGTACATATATTGCAACCTCCAAACCCTCACAATTTACTAGATGAATCTGAAAGTGGAATAGCCACTGAGATTCAACATGTGGAGCAAGGTGTTCCTATCTTTGGAATGGAATGGAATGCAAAGTTGGCGGGAGTTTATTACTCCCTACTTTATCGCAGAACCTGGACAGAGTCCCTTGCTGCTGGGTGATTCTATCGGGCGTGTTTTTGAGGTTATTTTTAGTTAGCGGGTCTAATTTTTTCAAGTTTTCTTTATTATTATTTAGTATTTTAAGACTGATTTAATTGCATTCCAATCCGTTGTTCTACCAGCGTTATCGAACCCATTTCATGGGCCGAACGCGGAAGGCTAGGCTTATAAAGCCTGTCCTCCCGACGTAATTCCCCTTCAGACCGTCCACTGAAGTCCAGACCGTCCCCTTTTCCGGAGGAGTCGCAATTGCTGGGTTATTTTATCTTTCTTGTAAGTTTTGAAAAGGAGAGGTTGTGTAGAAGCTCTTCATCTGCTTCTGGTATGGCTGCCCTTCAGGACGCATCTCTGCTGGGCTCTGTTCCGGACTCCAGTCCGTGATGAGACGAGTGGTTGGTCTTCCTTCTTCTTCTTCTCCCTCTTCTTCTTCCGAAGACCTCTTCAGACTTGCACTTTCCTCCTATCTTTGGTGTACAATGCTCAAATCATCTGATAACAATAGCTGGATTGAACAAACACGTCCTTGCGATTTCAACAGCAAAAAAGTCTAGCTTTTAGAATCTAGGATGTTAACTCTATTAGATAAAGAGCTGTACTAGTTTTGATGGTATTCCAACATTTATATAATCAAAGGTCTGGCGGAATATGTTGCTACTGTACAGCAAGTGCTATTTATTGTAAATTTAGCAAACAAAGTGTTTACCAGTTGTTGGAAGGACTGCTACTTAGAAAAAAATTATAGTTCTATATTTTATTAACATTTTTACTTTGAAACTTTTATTATAATTCATGGATCAAAGTTCCAAAAACACAAAAGCATATAAAATGTAAAACACATCATAGATTGATATTTATACTTTATAACAAATAAAATATAAAAATTAAAATAAAAAAAAAGGAAAACATTTATTGTACTACAGAAGGGTATCCCCTTAAAGGTAAATAAGTTTGGCTTAATTTTCCAAATAATACATGCAATGTGATCAAATGTTTTACAAATTAATAACTAATATCAAATTAAGAATTTTTATAATTGTAATGTACATTTCATTAAATAAATTTTATGATGATTTTTTACTTTTATAACTTGTTATAGATTTTTGATTTTTTTTCAAAATTGAACTTTAAAATTGTCATATTCAACTTCATACAATTTGCTTTCAAATGCTTCTTCAGTACTGAAATTAAAAAAAAAATGATTTTAATAACAATATACAAACAATTAAAACCTTTTTACGTAAATAACAAATATTAAGTAGTGTTCTATGTCATCAGAAATTGTCCTGTAACCAGCTTGGCATTGCATCACATGAATTTAAAAAATTACTGAAATAACAATTTGAATATTTGAAATAATGAACTGAAACCAGATGACTCTTCGCATCACACATATTACTTTATGTGTATTGCTGGTAATTAATAAATAACTATCTTGTATTCATATAAATCATAATAATTTTTGTGATTGCATTCGTAAATTAATTACTACTAAATCTCCAAAAAGGAATATTACTCATTTTTTAAATAAACTCTATATTGGTAGTGAGAGCACTAAATCTCACATACTTACTCAAAAAAGGAACTTACTGACCTAGAAAGGTTTCAAAAGAGGCACTACCACGTCAATCATCAAAGATAATATAGTAGCCTATACTGTGATAGAAATTCTTTATATTGAATATATTAGAAAACCATCACAATCCCTAACCCGCTATATTACGACTACCTCAGTTTACTAAGTAAACTTTTCTTTTATGCGAGTGGGCTTACACCTCATTCCTCCTCTATTTCGATCCTAATTATGACCTTACATTACGTTACTCATTGTAATATATCTGTCGCATAAAAACAGGAAGTTTTTACCATACCTTCCTACAGATGACTGTACTATTATTCCATCTATGGAATAAATTAACGAATATGAAGGTTGTATTAGAATAACTTAAAAAAAAAACACAAATTAAAAAATACTGTCGTCAGTTGTAATCTAGGTGAGAACAACACCAGTAGTAATCAATGAAAATCACCTTTTTATTGCCACCCATCGTCGACAAAAAAAACACAAATAAAAGTTAGAAATAAAAGTACTTTTTTCAATTATGTTTTACAGGTGGCAATAAAAACGTACTTTTTTCAATTATGTTTTCTATTATTCAGTGAAATAATTTCTAACCTTTCCTTGTCCATAATGGAAAGGATTACTACATTCTGATTTTCCAACCCAGAACACATTTATATTAGTTATGGGTTTATTTTTTTTAAATAACATGTCTGTGAATTTATTATAATCGATCTTATAATAGAAGAGATAAGTATGAAGCAAAGAATAGCAATTATTATTACTAGAGTACTTTTGTAAATAATAATCTATTGTAACCATAAGTTTATTTCATTACTAAAGAAACTTTTATCATACAGCTAAAAAATTACAACGTGCCATCTTCTTATAAAACAAAGTGCAATTTCACTAACCTTTTCTTCCCCAAATTAAACACTTGATTTTTCACCGATAAATTTTAATTTAAATTTCCTTCACAAAGTAGAATAATTTATAAAATGTCTTATGCCCACGTTGCTTAAATAATATTGTTAAAAATTTTGATGCCTGTAAAACACAAAGAATAGTTAAATTAGAATGATTGAATGTTAAAAATAAAAAAATCTAGAGTGTTAAATTAAGCATGCAAATTAATCCAGACAAGGAAGTTATTCAATAATAGTTCCAAATGAAATCATACTTGTACCATCTGTGAATATCTAATATAATTAGTATGTTTATCTTTATTCTTAATCACTCAACGTACACGATTTGGCATCCATGCAACAAGTGTACTAAACGTTATTTTTTTCATTTCTCCATCATGACACCATACCAATATTATGGATTGATGACGTCAGTTTTTGTGTACGGGTTTTTGTGCCTCAACTTTTTAATAACAACACAATGCTTGTGATGTTTGTCGTTTGTTATAGTTTGTCCTACATTCATAGTACTACATTTGATAATTGCAAGAATAACTAGTAAAACCATAAGAATTTTTCATCAAGTTAACTGTAAAACTTAAATTTGTCACCTTAATGAAAATTTCATTATATTCAACATATATTTCTCGACTTATGGGTGGAAAATTAAAAAAAAAAAATTAAATCGTACAGATAAACAGATTAAATTTTAAAAACCGATATAAACAGAGTACTGCGAATTAGGGACGGTTTTGAACATTTCACCTCTCGTTTTTACGTAAACTATCATTGTATATAATATATCATAAATAAAGAAAGAAAAAAAAAGAAAATGCAAAGTTTCACATACCTTTATACTTTTAATAAATATTTATTTCAAATTGTGTCCATTCACGAAAAATTTTGAAGGCTGTAAAATAGAAAGAAAATGAACATAATTAGACAAAAAAGAATATACCTAAAATTTAGAATAAGAATTACACCGTTTATAGTTTAATCTAATATTTGTTATTTCAATACATGAAACTTGTGGAGAAATTTATCACCTAAAAAATTTGAAATAATACTTAAGGAAGAATATGGCTTTTTTTATCATTAATTATTACTATTCAGGCAGGCAATATGATTGCTTTATATTTTTCACGTATACCAAACTGAAGATTAGTATTTGGCTCCACCTTCTAGTGAAGATGATTTAATAACCACCTCCTCATGTGAATGACATATAATCATTAAATTGAATTAAAAATTTTGTTCATAAGCGAAAACCACTTAAGACAGGTCACAGCACTTAACCCTAATAATTTACAGTTTTTTTCTAGTTTGTGATAGCAGAAGACATATGATATATGCTTTAATAGCTACATCATCAAATTAAAAATAATGTAGAATAGTAATTTCTATAGAAGTAGTTGTTGCAGGATTATAGTGTAAATTCATCATATTTATTATCATTTCAGATTCAACACATTTTTCAATTCACCTATCTGGTGATAGTCCACTATTCCTATTGGATAATAACCGCCACTGGAATACTTTACTGATATGTTCTGCGGTATTGCCTTGTAAATTTAAACAAGCATAATGAAAGAATGAGAATAACATGTTAGAGTTATATATATGATTATATGATTAAACAAAGTTACGAAAAACAAAATAAACATCTAAAGTAAATAAGCTTTTGTACTGGCATGTACAAGGTTAGAAGCATCATGTACGCCCAGACCTTCAGAGAACAATAAAATTATACTTATACTCATTGAAATTTACTTATTCTTAATTATATTAATAATTTTCCTCATAATATGATATTATTTAAATATTATTAGCTTACCGTTTTTGGAAGTAAGCTAAGTATAAACTAACTTCCGCCTTTTTACCCAGCAGTTTACCTCCTTGCATGCAAGGCAGGTACCCACTGGATAAATTAATGGACGTGGACGTGGTAGACTCGGAGGTGCTTGGGGTTGTGATGCACGGCGACGTTTCGTTCTGCAAATAATACACATGAATTAAGGAATACACATTACTAAGAAATTACAGAATCTTATTAGATTGTCATAAAATTACAATTACTTATTTTGTAATTAAATATTTACATACCGCCACCACTGTGCTGCTACATAAACAGCAAAGAGAGATGCCAATATTAGTTTGCCTTTCATTTTATCAGTTATCAGTTATATTATTTATACTATTTATAATAGCTTAAATCGTCTGAATGTGTTTTTACTGTTAGACACAGTATTAAAATAATAAATAAGAAAAAATATTGTTGCCATGGAAAACCGAAAACTTCTTTTATTTACCATAGTTACCTACCCGCAACACTGCACTTTATGTTTTTAAATTATATTTTATTTTTTCTTTAGTTACAAATAATTTTAAAGTACGATCAAATATTTAACTGCATGCTACCAGTAAACATCGCTGTACCTTTACTTTATATATGGAACTTTATATATTTATACATGGAATAAAGGTAGCTGACCCACTCGGCACAAAGAAGAAGAATAAATTTGAGGGAATGTGCTGGGAAGAGTAAGACGAGAATCAATCAACAGGTCTACAGGTCATCAATCAATCTAACAATCATTTTATAAGATACCCTAATTTTATATGAAATTCATAAAAATGTAAATAAGTTATATTAAAGAATATAAGAAGAATAACACATGAAATTGCAGACAAAAATAAACACAACCACTTAAAAAGCAATAATTTTTAAGTAGAGAAACATTCTATTAACATGCACTACCGAACATAAAGTTTTTTTCATAATCTACGCTAGGTTTAAGAAAATAAAATTCAGTCAAAAATATTCAAAATGAAAAACGAACAACATTTTTGAGATTAGTGAATACCAAAATTCAGGCAAGAATTCATATCGGACATATCTGTATAATTGGGACAAACAAGTGAAAATCAGTAGCTTCAGACTTTATGCGATTCATTACAAACTAATAAAAATGCAGTATTCTCTTTATTAAAACTGTAGAATTTGCAAAAGTCAACCCCATTGATGTAACTGTTCTCCTTGCACACTTTGCTTATATGTCGGCAATAATAATCTCAAATGTAAAATACAAAAAAGATAAAATACAGTACTGAATACCTATTTAAACAGTATACAAACTTGCAAACATAATCATACAGAAAATCATTATACACAATAACCACTAAGTAGAAATAAATACTTTTTAAAAATAACATAGATATATTAATACATTATCAATTATTATGGAAATATCCTACAAATCATTTCGAACCAGAGACAAACGTTGTTTCAAATATAACAGGCTGGTCAACAAGATTTCCTTTTTTCCTTTAATTACAGATTAACATCTTTCGAAAGCACTTGTTCTCAGCTTAATGATGTGAAGAACAAGCGGTCTCATCAAATCACTGTCCTTCAGAAAGGAAAAGTCGATTAATTTACTTTTTGAATTAGAAACAAAGAATACAGAAATAAATATGTTTATGAAACTTATGATTTATAATTAAACTTTTTAGGCCTAGATATCTTTTTAGATGTCCACCAAAGAATAGTATATTATCTTCCCATTACATGACCATTAGTAATTGCAGATTTTGTATAATAAATTTAAAATTACAGAATATGGGATCTTCTTCAATACTGTACTTTCCACATAGCATCATAGTGTAATGCGAGAGATTATCACTAGGACCTTCAATACAATGCCTTCCGTTGCTTTCTGTATTCTACTACTTATGATTTCTTGAAGAAGTTCTTCTGCTTATGGGTTCAGTTTCCCACTTCCTGGGCAAAACAGTGCCTTATACTCAGTACCATTCATCATCCCTTTGAGGAGAACGACGGCATATGTAATAGCAAAATCGATATATATATGATGAGTATTTCAGTCCCTTCTTTTGTCACCTGTTTTTATAAACAAGCAATTATTAATTTGTACAACCGTTGCCTCTTCTGTACCTTATGGAAGTGAGTGTCAGAATTTTCCCTTCACCAATTGTTGGATTTTAAAAGCATTATGTCAATTGTTCTTTCAGAGAAGAATTGGGCACATGAGGTCCAGAACACAAGACATTTGCTATAAGTCTAGCGCCTAATGGTGACGATGTACTTTCACTAGAACCTCCAAAGCATCAAACTTTACTACTACTGAAATTCAACATGAGGAGGAACAATGTGATGTTTCTATATTTGGTATATAATCCTTTATAATCTTTGTAATAATCGCCTTGACCTGTAACTACTTCAAAAGGGCCACTACTATGTCAATCACTAAAACTTTCAAGATAATATAGTAGCCTATAGTGTGACAGATGGTGAACAAGTACATATATTGCAACCTCCAAACCCTCACAATTTACTAGATGAATCTGAAAGTGGAATAGCCACTGAGATTCAACATGTGGAGCAAGGTGTTCCTATCTTTGGAATGGAATGGAATGCAAAGTTGGCGGGAGTTTATTACTCCCTACTTTATCGCAGAACCTGGACAGAGTCCCTTGCTGCTGGGTGATTCTATCGGGCGTGTTTTTGAGGTTATTTTTAGTTAGCGGGTCTAATTTTTTCAAGTTTTCTTTATTATTATTTAGTATTTTAAGACTGATTTAATTGCATTCCAATCCGTTGTTCTACCAGCGTTATCGAACCCATTTCATGGGCCGAACGCGGAAGGCTAGGCTTATAAAGCCTGTCCTCCCGACGTAATTCCCCTTCAGACCGTCCACTGAAGTCCAGACCGTCCCCTTTTCCGGAGGAGTCGCAATTGCTGGGTTATTTTATCTTTCTTGTAAGTTTTGAAAAGGAGAGGTTGTGTAGAAGCTCTTCATCTGCTTCTGGTATGGCTGCCCTTCAGGACGCATCTCTGCTGGGCTCTGTTCCGGACTCCAGTCCGTGATGAGACGAGTGGTTGGTCTTCCTTCTTCTTCTTCTCCCTCTTCTTCTTCCGAAGACCTCTTCAGACTTGCACTTTCCTCCTATCTTTGGTGTACAATGCTCAAATCATCTGATAACAATAGCTGGATTGAACAAACACGTCCTTGCGATTTCAACAGCAAAAAAGTCTAGCTTTTAGAATCTAGGATGTTAACTCTATTAGATAAAGAGCTGTACTAGTTTTGATGGTATTCCAACATTTATATAATCAAAGGTCTGGCGGAATATGTTGCTACTGTACAGCAAGTGCTATTTATTGTAAATTTAGCAAACAAAGTGTTTACCAGTTGTTGGAAGGACTGCTACTTAGAAAAAATTATAGTTCTATATTTTATTAACATTTTTACTTTGAAACTTTTATTATAATTCATGGATCAAAGTTCCAAAAACACAAAAGCATATAAAATGTAAAACACATCATAGATTGATATTTATACTTTATAACAAATAAAATATAAAAATTAAAATAAAAAAAAAGGAAAACATTTATTGTACTACAGAAGGGTATCCCCTTAAAGGTAAATAAGTTTGGCTTAATTTTCCAAATAATACATGCAATGTGATCAAATGTTTTACAAATTAATAACTAATATCAAATTAAGAATTTTTATAATTGTAATGTGCATTTCATTAAATAAATTTTATGATGATTTTTTACTTTTATAACTTGTTATAGATTTTTGATTTTTTTTCAAAATTGAACTTTAAAATTGTCATATTCAACTTCATACAATTTGCTTTCAAATGCTTCTTCAGTACTGAAATTAAAAAAAAAATGATTTTAATAACAATATACAAACAATTAAAACCTTTTTACGTAAATAACAAATATTAAGTAGTGTTCTATGTCATCAGAAATTGTCCTGTAACCAGCTTGGCATTGCATCACATGAATTTAAAAAATTACTGAAATAACAATTTGAATATTTGAAATAATGAACTGAAACCAGATGACTCTTCGCATCACACATATTACTTTATGTGTATTGCTGGTAATTAATAAATAACTATCTTGTATTCATATAAATCATAATAATTTTTGTGATTGCATTCGTAAATTAATTACTACTAAATCTCCAAAAAGGAATATTACTCATTTTTTAAATAAACTCTATATTGGTAGTGAGACCACTAAATCTCACATACTTACTCAAAAAAGGAACTTACTGACCTAGAAAGGTTTCAAAAGAGGCACTACCACGTCAATCATCAAAGATAATATAGTAGCCTATACTGTGATAGAAATTCTTTATATTGAATATATTAGAAAACCATCACAATCCCTAACCCGCTATATTACGACTACCTCAGTTTACTAAGTAAACTTTTCTTTTATGCGAGTGGGCTTACACCTCATTCCTCCTCTATTTCGATCCTAATTATGACCTTACATTACGTTACTCATTGTAATATATCTGTCGCATAAAAACAGGAAGTTTTTACCATACCTTCCTACAGATGACTGTACTATTATTCCAACTATGGAATAAATTAACGAATATGAAGGTTGTATTAGAATAACTTAAAAAAAAACACAAATTAAAAAATACTGTCGTCAGTTGTAATCTAGGTGAGAACAACACCAGTAGTAATCAATGAAAATCACCTTTTTATTGCCACCCATCGTCGACAAAAACAACACAAATAAAAGTTAGAAATAAAAGTACTTTTTTCAATTATGTTTTACAGGTGGCAATAAAAACGTACTTTTTTCAATTATGTTTTCTATTATTCAGTGAAATAATTTCTAACCTTTCCTTGTCCATAATGGAAAGGATTACTACATTCTGATTTTCCAACCCAGAACACATTTATATTAGTTATGGGTTTATTTTTTTTAAATAACATGTCTGTGAATTTATTATAATCGATCTTATAAGAGAAGAGATAAGTATGAAGCAAAGAATAGCAATTATTATTACTAGAGTACTTTTGTAAATAATAATCTATTGTAACCGTAAGTTTATTACATAACTAAAGAAACTTTTATCATACAGCTAAAAAATTACAACGTGCTATCTTCTTATAAAACAAAGTGCAATTTCACTAACCTTTTTTTCCCCAAATTAAACACTTGATTTTTCACCGATAAATTTTAATTTAAATTTCCTTCACAAAGTAGAATAATTTATAAAATGTCTTATGCCCACGTTGCTTAAATAATATTGTTACAAATTTTGATGCCTGTAAAACACAAAGAATAGTTAAATTAGAATGATTGAATGTTAAAAATAAAAAAATCTAGAGTGTTAAATTAAGCATGCAAATTAATCCAGACAACGAAGTTATTCAATAATAGTTCCAAATGAAATCATACTTGTACAATCTGTGAATATCTAATATAATTAGTATGTTTATCTTTATTCTTAATCACTCAACGTACACGATTTGGCATCCATGCAACAAGTGTACTAAACGTTATTTTTTTCATTTCTCCATCATGACACCATACCAATATTATGGATTGATGACGTCAGTTTTTGTGTACGGGTTTTTGTGCCTCAACTTTTTAATAACAACACAATGCTTGTGATGTTTGTCGTTTGTTATAGTTTGTCCTACATTCATAGTACTACATTTGATAATTGCAAGAATAACTAGTAAAACCATAAGAATTTTTCATCAAGTTAACTGTAAAACTTAAATTTGTCACCTTAATGAAAATTTCATTATATTCAACATATATTTCTCGACTTATGGGTGGAAAATTAAAAAAAAAAAATTAAATCGTACAGATAAACAGATTAAATTTTAAAAACCGATATAAACAGAGTACTGCGAATTAGGGGCGGTTTTGAACATTTCACCTCTCGTTTTTACGAGATCAATTTTTGTCAATTTTCGTCATTTTTCGTCATTTTTTTCAATTTTTGTCGTTTGTTATAGTTTGTCCTACATTCATAGTACTACATTTGATAATTGCAAGAATAACTAGTAAAACCATAAGAATTTTTCATCAAGTTAACTGTAAAACTTAAATTTGTCACCTTAATGAAAATTTCATTATATTCAACATATATTTCTCGACTTATGGGTGGAAAATTAAAAAAAAAAAATTAAATCGTACAGATAAACAGATTAAATTTTAAAAACCGATATAAACAGAGTACTGCGAATTAGGGGCGGTTTTGAACATTTCACCTCTCGTTTTTACGTAAACTATCATTATATATATTATCTCATAAATAAAGAAAGAAAAAAAAAGAAAATGCAAAGTTTTACATACCTTTATACTTTTAATAAATATTTATTTCAAATTGTGTCCATTCACGAAAAATTTTGAAGGCTGTAAAATAGAAAGAAAATGAACATAATTAGACAAAAAAGAATATACCTAAAATTTAGAATAAGAATTACACCGTTTATAGTTTAATCTAATATTTGTTATTTCAATACATGAAACTTGTGGAGAAATTTATCACCTAAAAAATTTGAAATAATACTTAAGGAAGAATATGGCTTTTTTTATCATTAATTATTACTATTCAGGCAGGCAATATGATTGCTTTATATTTTTCACGTATACCAAACTGAAGATTAGTATTTGGCTCCACCTTCTAGTGAAGATGATTTAATAACCACCTCCTCATGTGAATGACATATTATCATTAAATTGAATTAAAAATTTTGTTCATAAGCGAAAACCACTTAAGACAGGTCACAGCACTTAACCCTAATAATAATTTACAGTTTTTTTCTAGTTTGTGATAGCAGAAGACATATGATATATGCTTTAATAGCTACATCATCAAATTAAAAATAATGTAGAATAGTAATTTCTATAGAAGTAGTTATTGCAGGATTATAGTGTAAAGTCATCATATTTATTATCATTTCAGATTCAACACATTTTTCAATTCACCTATCTGGTGATAGTCCACTATTCCTATTGGATAATAACCGCCACTGGAATACTTTACTGATATGTTCTGCGGTATTGCCTTGTAAATTTAAACAAGCATAATGAAAGAATGAGAATAACATGTTAGAGTTATATATATGATTATATGATTAAACAAAGTTACGAAAAACAAAATAAACATCTAAAGTAAATAAGCTTTTGTACTGGCATGTACAAGGTTAGAAGCATCATGTACGCCCAGACCTTCAGAGAACAATAAAATTATACTTATACTCATTGAAATTTACTTATTCTTAATTATATTAATAATTTTCCTCATAATATGATATTATTTAAATATTATTAGCTTACCGTTTTTGGAAGTAAGCTAAGTATAAACTAACTTCCGCCTTTTTACCCAGCAGTTTACCTCCTTGCATGCAAGGCAGGTACCCACTGGATAAATTAATGGACGTGGACGTGGTAGACTCGGAGGTGCTTGGGGTTGTGATGCACGGCGACGTTTCGTTCTGCAAATAATACACATGAATTAAGGAATACACATTACTAAGAAATTACAGAATCTTATTAGATGGTCATAAAATTACAATTACTTATTTTGTAATTAAATATTTACATACCGCCACCACTGTGCTGCTACATAAACAGCAAAGAGAGATGCCAATATTAGTTTGCCTTTCATTTTATCAGTTATCAGTTATATTATTTATACTATTTATAATAGCTTAAATCGTCTGAATGTGTTTTTACTGTTAGTCACAGTATTAAAATAATAAATAAGAAAAAATATTGTTGCCATGGAAAACCGAAAACTTCTTTTATTTACCATAGTTACCTACCCGCAACACTGCACTTTATGTTTTTAAATTATATTTTATTTTTTCTTTAGTTACAAATAATTTTAAAGTACGATCAAATATTTAACTGCATGCTACCAGTAAACATCGCTGTACCTTTACTTTATATATTTATACATGGAATAAAGGTAGCTGACCCACTCGGCACAAAGAAGAAGAATAAATTTGAGGGAATGTGCTGGGAAGAGTAAGACGAGAATCAATCAACAGGTCTACAGGTCATCAATCAATCTAACTATCATTTTATAAGATATCCTAATTTTATATGAAATTCATAAAAATGTAAATAAGTTATATTAAAGAATATAAGAAGAATAGCACATGAAATTGCAGACAAAAATAAACACAACCACTTAAAAAGCAATAATTTTTAAGTAGAGAAACATTCTATTAACATGCACTACCGAACATAAAGTTTTTTTCATAATCTACGCTAGGTTTAAGAAAATAAAATTCAGTCAAAAATATTCAAAATGAAAAACGAACAACATTTTTGAGATTAGTGAATACCAAAATTCAGGCAAGAATTCATAGCGGACATATCTGTATAATTGGGACAAACAAGTGAAAATCAGTAGCTTCAGACTTTATGCGATTCATTACAAACTAATAAAAATGCAGTATTCTCTTTATTAAAACTGTAGAATTTGCAAAAGTCAACCCCATTGATGTAACTGTTGTCCTTGCACACTTTGCTTATATGTCGGCAATAATAATCTCAAATGTAAAATACAAAAAAGATAAAATACAGTACTGAATACCTATTTAAACAGTATACAAACTTGCAAACATAATCATACAGAAAATCATTATACACAATAACCACTAAGTAGAAATAAATACTTTTTAAAAATAACATAGATATATTAATACATTATCAATTATTATGGAAATATCCTACAAATCATTTCGAACCAGAGACAAACGTTGTTTCAAATATAACAGGCTGGTCAACAAGATTTCCTTTTTTC
Organism: Lycorma delicatula; assembly: GCF_047948215.1. Classification (NCBI taxonomy): domain Eukaryota; kingdom Metazoa; phylum Arthropoda; class Insecta; order Hemiptera; family Fulgoridae; genus Lycorma; species Lycorma delicatula. The sequence continues at coordinate 251,325,977 of NC_134455.1, forward strand.
CTTTAATTACAGATTAACATCTTTCGAAAGCACTTGTTCTCAGCTTAATGATGTGAAGAACAAGCGGTCTCATCAAATCACTGTCCTTCAGAAAGGAAAAGTCGATTAATTTACTTTTTGAATTAGAAACAAAGAATACAGAAATAAATATGTTTATGAAACTTATGATTTATAATTAAACTTTTTAGGCCTAGATATCTTTTTAGATGTCCACCAAAGAATAGTATATTATCTTCCCATTACATGACCATTAGTAATTGCAGATTTTGTATAATAAATTTAAAATTACAGAATATGGGATCTTCTTCAATACTGTACTTTCCACATAGCATCATAGTGTAATGCGAGAGATTATCACTAGGACCTTCAATACAATGCCTTCCGTTGCTTTCTGTATTCTACTACTTATGATTTCTTGAAGAAGTTCTTCCGCTTATGGGTTCAGTTTCCCACTTCCTGGGCAAAACAGTGCCTTATACTCAGTACCATTCATCATCCCTTTGAGGAGAACGACGGCATATGTAATAGCAAAATCGATATATATATGATGAGTATTTCAGTCCCTTCTTTTGTCACCTGTTTTTATAAACAAGCAATTATTAATTTGTACAACCGTTGCCTCTTCTGTACCTTATGAAAGTGACTGTCAGAATTTTCCCTTCACCAATTGTTGGATTTTAAAAGCATTATGTCAATTGTTCTTTCAGAGAAGAATTGGGCACATGAGGTCCAGAACACAAGACATTTGCTATAAGCCCAGCGCCTAATGGTGACGATGTACTTTCACTAGAACCTCCAAAGCATCAAACTTTACTACTACTGAAATTCAACATGAGGAGGAACAATGTGATGTTTCTATATTTGGTATATAATCCTTTATAATCTTTGTAATAATCGCCTTGACCTGTAACTACTTCAAAAGGGCCACTACTATGTCAATCACTAAAACTTTCAAGATAATATAGTAGCCTATAGTATGACAGAGAAATACCTTATATGCCATAAGCCCAGTGCCTAATGGTGAACAAGTACATATATTGCAACCTCCAAACCCTCACAATTTACTAGATGAATCTGAAAGTGGGATAGCCACTGAGATTCAACATGTGGAGCAAGGTGTTCCTATCTTTGGAATGGAATGGAATGCAAAGTTGGCGGGAGTTTATTACTCCCTACTTTATCGCAGAACCTGGACAGAGTCCCTTGCTGCTGGGTGATTCTATCGGGCGTGTTTTTGAGGTTTATTTTTAGTTAGCGGGTCTAATTTTTTCAAGTTTTCTTTATTATTATTTAGTATTTTAAGACGGATTTAATTGCATTCCAATCCGTTGTTCAACCAGCGTTATCGAACCCATTTCATGGGCCGAACGCGGAAGGCTAGGCTTATAAAGCCTGTCCTCCCGACGTAATTCCCCTTCAGACCGTCCACTGAAGTCCAGACCGTCGCCTTTTCGGGAGGAGTCGCAATTGCTGGGTTATTTTATCTTTCTTGTAAGTTTTGAAAAGGAGAGGTTGTGTAGAAGCTCTTCATCTGCTTCTGGTATGGCTGCCCTTCAGGACGCATCTCTGCTGGGCTCTGTTCCGGACTCCAGTCCGTGATGAGACGAGTGGTTGGTCTTCCTTCTTCTTCTTCTCCCTCTTCTTCTTCCGAAGACCTCTTCAGACCTGCACTTTCCTCCTATCTTTGGTGTACAATGCTCAAATCATCTGATAACAATAGCTGGATTAAACAAACACGTCCTTGCGATTTCAACAGCAAAAAAAGTGTAGCTTTTAGAATCTAGGATGTTAACTCTATTAGATCAAGAGCTGTACTAGTTTTGATGGTATTCCAACATTTATATAATCAAAGGTCTGGCGGAATATGTTGCTACTGTACAGCAAGTGCTATTTATTGTAAATTTAGCAAACAAAGTGTTTACCAGTTGTTGGAAGGACTGCTACTTAGAAAAAAATTATAGTTCTATATTTTATTAACATTTTTACTTTGAAACTTTTATTATAATTCATGGATCAAAGTTCCAAAAACACAAAAGCATATAAAATGTAAAACACATCATAGATTGATATTTATACTTTATAACAAATAAAATATAAAAATTAAAATAAAAAAAAAGGAAAACATTTATTGTACTACAGAAGGGTATCCCCTTAAAGGTAAATAAGTTTGGCTTAATTTTCCAAATAATACATGCAATGTGATCAAATGTTTTACAAATTAATAACTAATATCAAATTAAGAATTTTTATAATTGTAATGTACATTTCATTAAATAAATTTTATGATGATTTTTTACTTTTATAACTTGTTATAGATTTTTGATTTTTTTTCAAAATTGAACTTTAAAATTGTCATATTCAACTTCATACAATTTGCTTTCAAATGCTTCTTCAGTACTGAAATTAAAAAAAAAATGATTTTAATAACAATATACAAACAATTAAAACCTTTTTACGTAAATAACAAATATTAAGTAGTGTTCTATGTCATCAGAAATTGTCCTGTAACCAGCTTGGCATTGCATCACATGAATTTAAAAAATTACTGAAATAACAATTTGAATATTTGAAATAATGAACTGAAAACAGATGACTCTTCGCATCACACATATTACTTTATGTGTATTGCTGGTAATTAATAAATAACTATCTTGTATTCATATAAATCGTAATAATTTTTGTGATTGCATTCGTAAATTAATTACTACTAAATCTCCAAAAAGGAATATTACTCATTTTTTAAATAAACTCTATATTGGTAGTGAGACCACTAAATCTCACATACTTACTCAAAAAAGGAACTTACTGACCTAGAAAGGTTTCAAAAGAGGCACTACCACGTCAATCATCAAAGATAATATAGTAGCCTATACTGTGATAGAAATTCTTTATATTGAATATATTAGAAAACCATCACAATCCCTAACCCGCTATATTACGACTACCTCAGTTTACTAAGTAAACTTTTCTTTTATGCGAGTGGGCTTACACCTCATTCCTCCTCTATTTCGATCCTAATTATGACCTTACATTACGTTACTCATTGTAATATATCTGTCGCATAAAAACAGGAAGTTTTTACCATACCTTCCTACAGATGACTGTACTATTATTCCAACTATGGAATAAATTAACGAATATGAAGGTTGTATTAGAATAACTTAAAAAAAAACACAAATTAAAAAATACTGTCGTCAGTTGTAATCTAGGTGAGAACAACACCAGTAGTAATCAATGAAAATCACCTTTTTATTGCCACCCATCGTCGACAAAAACAACACAAATAAAAGTTAGAAATAAAAGTACTTTTTTCAATTATGTTTTACAGGTGGCAATAAAAACGTACTTTTTTCAATTATGTTTTATTCAGTGAAATAATTTCTAACCTTTCCTTGTCCATAATGGAAAGGACTACTACATTCTGATTTTCCAACCCAGAACACATTTATATTAGTTATGGGTTTATTTTTTTTAAATAACATGTCTGTGAATTTATTATAATCGATCTTATAAGAGAAGAGATAAGTATGAAGCAAAGAATAGCAGTTATTATTACTGGAGTACTTTTGTAAATAATAATCTATTGTAACCATAAGTTTATTTCATTACTAAAGAAACTTTTATCATACAGCTAAAAAATTACAACGTGCCATCTTCTTATAAAACAAAGTGCAATTTCACTAACCTTTTCTTCCCCAAATTAAACACTTGATTTTTCACCGATAAATTTTAATTTAAATTTCCTTCACAAAGTAGAATAATTTATAAAATGTCTTATGCCCACGTTGCTTAAATAATATTGTTAAAAATTTTGATGCCTGTAAAACACAAAGAATAGTTAAATTAGAATGATTGAATGTTAAAAATAAAATAATCTAGAGTGTTAAATTAAGCATGCAAATTAATCCAGACAAGGAAGTTATTCAATAATAGTTCCAAATGAAATCATACTTGTACAATCTGTGAATATCTAATATAATTAGTATGTTTATCTTTATTCTTAATCACTCAACGTACACGATTTGGCATCCATGCAACAAGTGTACTAAACGTTTTTTTTTTCATTTCTCCATCATGACACCATACCAATATTATGGATTGATGACGTCAGTTTTTGTGTACGGGTTTTTGTGCCTCAACTTTTTAATAACAACACAATGCTTGTGATGTTTGTCGTTTGTTATAGTTTGTCCTACATTCATAGTACTACATTTGATAATTGCAAGAATAACTAGTAAAACCATAAGAATTTTTCATCAAGTTAACTGTAAAACTTAAATTTGTCACCTTAATGAAAATTTCATTATATTCAACATATATTTCTCGACTTATGGGTGGAAAATTAAAAAAAAAAAATTAAATCGTACAGATAAATAGATTAAATTTTAAAAACCGATATAAACAGAGTACTGCGAATTAGGGGCGGTTTTGAACATTTCACCTCTCGTTTTTACGTAAACTATCATTATATATAATATATCATAAATAAAGAAAGAAAAAAAAAGAAAATGCAAAGTTTCACATACCTTTATACTTTTAATAAATATTTATTTCAAATTGTGTCCATTCACGAAAAATTTTGAAGGCTGTAAAATAGAAAGAAAATGAACATAATTAGACAAAAAAGAATATACCTAAAATTTAGAATAAGAATTACACCGTTTATAGTTTAATCTAATATTTGTTATTTCAATACATGAAACTTGTGGAGAAATTTATCACCTAAAAAATTTGAAATAATACTTAAGGAAGAATATGGCTTTTTTTATCATTAATTATTACTATTCAGGCAGGCAATATGATTGCTTTATATTTTTCACGTATACCAAACTGAAGATTAGTATTTGGCTCCACCTTCTAGTGAAGATGATTTAATAACCACCTCCTCATGTGAATGACATATTATCATTAAATTGAATTAAAAATTTTGTTCATAAGCGAAAACCACTTAAGACAGGTCACAGCACTTAACCCTAATAATAATTTACAGTTTTTTTCTAGTTTGTGATAGCAGAAGACATATGATATATGCTTTAATAGCTACATCATCAAATTAAAAATAATGTAGAATAGTAATTTCTATAGAAGTAGTTATTGCAGGATTATAGTGTAAAGTCATCATATTTATTATCATTTCAGATTCAACACATTTTTCAATTCACCTATCTGGTGATAGTCCACTATTCCTATTGGATAATAACCGCCACTGGAATACTTTACTGATATGTTCTGCGGTATTGCCTTGTAAATTTAAACAAGCATAATGAAAGAATGAGAATAACATGTTAGAGTTATATATATGATTATATGATTAAACAAAGTTACGAAAAACAAAATAAACATCTAAAGTAAATAAGCTTTTGTACTGGCATGTACAAGGTTAGAAGCATCATGTACGCCCAGACCTTCAGAGAACAATAAAATTATACTTATACTCATTGAAATTTACTTATTCTTAATTATATTAATAATTTTCCTCATAATATGATATTATTTAAATAGTATTAGCTTACCGTTTTTGGAAGTAAGCTAAGTATAAACTAACTTCCGCCTTTTTACCCAGCAGTTTACCTCCTTGCATGCAAGGTAGGTACCCACTGGATAAATTAATGGACGTGGACGTGGTAGACTCGGAGGTGCTTGGGGTTGTGATGCACGGCGACGTTTCGTTCTGCAAATAATACACATGAATTAAGGAATACACATTACTAAGAAATTACAGAATCTTATTAGATGGTCATAAAATTACAATTACTTATTTTGTAATTAAATATTTACATACCGCCACCACTGTGCTGCTACATAAACAGCAAAGAGAGATGCCAATATTAGTTTGCCTTTCATTTTATCAGTTATCAGTTATATTATTTATACTATTTATAATAGCTTAAATCGTCTGAATGTGTTTTTACTGTTAGTCACAGTATTAAAATAATAAATAAGAAAAAATATTGTTGCCATGGAAAACCGAAAACTTCTTTTATTTACCATAGTTACCTACCCGCAACACTGCACTTTATGTTTTTAAATTATATTTTATTTTTTCTTTAGTTACAAATAATTTTAAAGTACGATCAAATATTTAACTGCATGCTACCAGTAAACATCGCTGTACCTTTACTTTATATATGGAACTTTATATATTTATACATGGAATAAAGGTAGCTGACCCACTCGGCACAAAGAAGAAGAATAAATTTGAGGGAATGTACTGGGAAGAGTAAGACGAGAATCAATCAACAGGTCTACAGGTCATCAATCAATCTAACAATCATTTTATAAGATATCCTAATTTTATATGAAATTCATAAAAATGTAAATAAGTTATATTAAAGAATATAAGAAGAATAACACATGAAATTGCAGACAAAAATAAACACAACCACTTAAAAAGCAATAATTTTTAAGTAGAGAAACATTCTATTAACATGCACTACCGAACATAAAGTTTTTTTCATAATCTACGCTAGGTTTAAGAAAATAAAATTCAGTCGAAAATATTCAAAATGAAAAACGAACAACATTTTTGAGATTAGTGAATACCAAAATTCAGGCAAGAATTCATAGCGGACATATCTGTATAATTGGGACAAACAAGTGAAAATCAGTAGCTTCAGACTTTATGCGATTCATTACAAACTAATAAAAATGCAGTATTCTCTTTATTAAAACTGTAGAATTTGCAAAAGTCAACCCCATTGATGTAACTGTTGTCCTTACACACTTTGCTTATATGTCGGCAATAATAATCTCAAACGTAAAATACAAAAAAGATAAAATACAGTACTGAATACCTATTTAAACAGTATACAAACTTGCAAACATAATCATACAGAAAATCATTATACACAATAACCACTAAGTAGAAATAAATACTTTTTAAAAATAACATAGATATATTAATACATTATCAATTATTATGGAAATATCCTACAAATCATTTCGAACCAGAGACAAACGTTGTTTCAAATATAACAGGCTGGTCAACAAGATTTCCTATTTTCCTTTAATTACAGATTAACATCTTTCGAAAGCACTTGTTCTCAGCTTAATGATGTGAAGAACAAGCGGTCTCATCAAATCACTGTCCTTCAGAAAGGAAAAGTCGATTAATTTACTTTTTGAATTAGAAACAAAGAATACAGAAATAAATATGTTTATGAAACTTATGATTTATAATTAAACTTTTAGGCCTAGATATCTTTTTAGATGTCCACCAAAGAATAGTATATTATCTTCCAATTACATGACGATTAGTAATTGCAGATTTTGTATAATAAATTTAAAATTACAGAATATGGGATCTTCTTCAATACTGTACTTTCCACATAGCATCATAGTGTAATGCGAGAGATTATCACTAGGACCTTCAATACAATGCCTTCCGTTGCTTTCTGTATTCTACTACTTATGATTTCTTGAAGAAGTTCTTCTGCTTATGGGTTCAGTTTCCCACTTCCTGGGCAAAACAGTGCCTTATACTCAGTACCATTCATCATCCCTTTGAGGAGAACGACGGCATATGTAATAGCAAAATCGATATATATATGATGAGTATTTCAGTCCCTTCTTTTGTCACCTGTTTTTATAAACAAGCAATTATTAATTTGTACAACCGTTGCCTCTTCTGTACCTTATGGAAGTGAGTGTCAGAATTTTCCCTTCACCAATTGTTAGATTTTAAAAGCATTATGTCAATTGTTCTTTCAGAGAAGAATTGGGCACATGAGGTCCAGAACACAAGACATTTGCTATAAGTCTAGCGCCTAATGGTGACGATGTACTTTCACTAGAACCTCCAAAGCATCAAACTTTACTACTACTGAAATTCAACATGAGGAGGAACAATGTGATGTTTCTATATTTGGTATATAATCCTTTATAATCTTTGTAATAATCGCCTTGACCTGTAACTACTTCAAAAGGGCCACTACTATGTCAATCACTAAAACTTTCAAGATAATATAGTAGCCTATAGTATGACAGATGGTGAACAAGTACATATATTGCAACCTCCAAACCCTCACAATTTACTAGATGAATCTGAAAGTGGGATAGCCACTGAGATTCAACATGTGGAGCAAGGTGTTCCTATCTTTGGAATGGAATGGAATGCAAAGTTGGCGGGAGTTTATTACTCCCTACTTTATCGCAGAACCTGGACAGAGTCCCTTGCTGCTGGGTGATTCTATCGGGCGTGTTTTTGAGGTTTATTTTTAGTTAGCGGGTCTAATTTTTTCAAGTTTTCTTTATTATTATTTAGTATTTTAAGACGGATTTAATTGCATTCCAATCCGTTGTTCAACCAGCGTTATCGAACCCATTTCATGGGCCGAACGCGGAAGGCTAGGCTTATAAAGCCTGTCCTCCCGACGTAATTCCCCTTCAGACCGTCCACTGAAGTCCAGACCGTCCCCTTTTCCGGAGGAGTCGCAATTGCTGGGTTATTTTATCTTTCTTGTAAGTTTTGAAAAGGAGAGGTTGTGTAGAAGCTCTTCATCTGCTTCTGGTATGGCTGCCCTTCAGGACGCATCTCTGCTGGGCTCTGTTCCGGACTCCAGTCCGTGATGAGACGAGTGGTTGGTCTTCCTTCTTCTTCTTCTCCTCCCTCTTCTTCTTCCGAAGACCTCTTCAGACCTGCACTTTCCTCCTATCTTTGGTGTACAATGCTCAAATCATCTGATAACAATAGCTGGATTAAACAAACACGTCCTTGCGATTTCAACAGCAAAAAAAGTCTAGCTTTTAGAATCTAGGATGTTAACTCTATTAGATCAAGAGCTGTACTAGTTTTGATGGTATTCCAACATTTATATAATCAAAGGTCTGGCGGAATATGTTGCTACTGTACAGCAAGTGCTATTTATTGTAAATTTAGCAAACAAAGTGTTTACCAGTTGTTGGAAGGACTGCTACTTAGAAAAAAATTATAGTTCTATATTTTATTAACATTTTTACTTTGAAACTTTTATTATAATTCATGGATCAAAGTTCCAAAAACACAAAAGCATATAAAATGTAAAACACATCATAGATTGATATTTATACTTTATAACAAATAAAATATAAAAATTAAAATAAAAAAAAGGAAAACATTTATTGTACTACAACAAAATTATTTAATGAAGAAGGGTATCCCCTTAAAGGTAAATAAGTTACGCTTAATTTTCCAAATAATACATGCAATGTGATCAAATGTTTTACAAATTAATAACTAATATCAAATTAAGAATTTTTATAATTGTAATGTACATTTCATTAAATAAATTTTATGATGATGTTTTACTTTTATAACTTGTTATAGATTTTATGATTTTTTTTCAAATTTGAACTTTAAAATTGTCATATTCAACTTCATACAATTTGCTTTCAAATGCTTCTTCAGTACTGAAATTAAAAAAAAAAATGATTTTAATAAAAATATACAAACAATTAAAACCTTTTTACGTAAATAACAAATATTAAGTAGTGTTCTATGTCATCAGAAATTGTCCTGTAACCAGCTTGGCATTGCATCACATGAATTTAAAAAATTACTGAAATAACAATTTGAATATTTGAAATAATGAACTGAAAGCAGATGACTCTTCGCATCACACATATTACTTTATGTGTATTGCTGGTAATTAATAAATAACTATCTTGTATTCATATAAATCGTAATAATTTTTGTGATTGCATTCGTAAATTAATTACTACTAAATCTCCAAAAAGGAATATTACTCATTTTTTAAATAAACTCTATATTGGTAGTGAGAGCACTAAATCTCACATACTTACTCAAAAAAGGAACTTACTGACCCAGAAAGGTTTCAAAAGAGGCACTACCACGTCAAGCATCAAAGATAATATAGTAGCCTATACTGTGATAGAAATTCTTTATATTGAATATATTAGAAAACCATCACAATCCCTAACCCGCTATATTACGACTACCTCAGTTTACTAAGTAAACTTTTCTTTTATGCGAGTGGGCTTACACCTCATTCCTCCTCTATTTCGATCCTAATTATGACCTTACATTACGTTACTCATTGTAATATATCTGTCGCATAAAAACAGGAAGTTTTTACCATACCTTCCTACAGATGACTGTACTATTATTCCAACTATGGAATAAATTAACGAATATGAAGGCTGTATTAGAATAACTTAAAAAAAAAACACAAATTAAAAAATACTGTCGTCAGTTGTAATCTAGGTGAGAACAACACCAGTAGTAATCAATGAAAATCACCTTTTTATTGCCACCCATCGTCGACAAAAACAACACAAATAAAAGTTAGAAATAAAAGTACTTTTTTCAATTATGTTTTACAGGTGGCAATAAAAACGTACTTTTTTCAATTATGTTTTCTATTATTCAGTGAAATAATTTCTAACCTTTCCTTGTCCATAATGGAAAGGATTACTACATTCTGATTTTCCAACCCAGAACACATTTATATTAGTTATGGGTTTATTTTTTTTAAATAACATGTCTGTGAATTTATTATAATCGATCTTATAAGAGAAGAGGTAAGTATGAAGCAAAGAATAGCAATTATTATTACTAGAGTACTTTTGTAAATAATAATCTATTGTAACCATAACTTTATTTCATTACTAAACAAACTTTTATCATACAGCTAAAAAATTACAACGTGCCATCTTCTTATAAAACAAAGTGCAATTTCACTAACCTTTTTTTCCCCAAATTAAACACTTGATTTTTCACCGATAAATTTTAATTTAAATTTCCTTCACAAAGTAGAATAATTTATAAAATGTCTTATGCCCACGTTGCTTAAATAATATTGTTACAAATTTTGATGCCTGTAAAACACAAAGAATAGTTAAATTAGAATGATTGAATGTTAAAAATAAAAAAATCTAGAGTGTTAAATTAAGCATGCAAATTAATCCAGACAAGGAAGTTATTCAATAATAGTTCCAAATGAAATCATACTTGTACAATCTGTGAATATCTAATATAATTAGTATGTTTATCTTTATTCTTAATCACTCAACGTACACGATTTGGCATCCATGCAACAAGTGTACTAAACGTTATTTTTTTCATTTCTCCATCATGACACCATACCAATATTATGGATTGATGACGTCAGTTTTTGTGTACGGGTTTTTGTGCCTCAACTTTTTAATAACAACACAATGCTTGTGATGTTTGTCGTTTGTTATAGTTTGTCCTACATTCATAGTACTACATTTGATAATTGCAAGAATAACTAGTAAAACCATAAGAATTTTTCATCAAGTTAACTGTAAAACTTAAATTTGTCACCTTAATGAAAATTTCATTATATTCAACATATATTTCTCGACTTATGGGTGGAAAATTAAAAAAAAAAAATTAAATCGTACAGATAAACAGATTAAATTTTAAAAACCGATATAAACAGAGTACTGCGAATTAGGGGCGGTTTTGAACATTTCACCTCTCGTTTTTACGTAAACTATCATTATATATAATATCTCATAAATAAAGAAAGAAAAAAAAAGAAAATGCAAAGTTTTACATACCTTTATACTTTTAATAAATATTTATTTCAAATTGTGTCCATTCACGAAAAATTTTGAAGGCTGTAAAATAGAAAGAAAATGAACATAATTAGACAAAAAAGAATATACCTAAAATTTAGAATAAGAATTACACCGTTTATAGTTTAATCTAATATTTGTTATTTCAATACATGAAACTTGTGGAGAAATTTATCACCTAAAAAATTTGAAATAATACTTAAGGAAGAATATGGCTTTTTTATCATTAATTATTACTATTCAGGCAGGCAATATGATTGCTTTATATTTTTCACGTATACCAAACTGAAGATTAGTATTTGGCTCCACCTTCTAGTGAAGATGATTTAATAACCACCTCCTCATGTGAATGACATATTATCATTAAATTGAATTAAAAATTTTGTTCATAAGCGAAAACCACTTAAGACAGGTCACAGCACTTAACCCTTATAATTTACAGTTTTTTTCTAGTTTGTGATAGCAGAAGACATATGATATATGCTTTAATAGCTACATCATCAAATTAAAAATAATGTAGAATAGTAATTTCTATAGAAGTAGTTATTGCAGGATTATAGTGTAAAGTCATCATATTTATTATCATTTCAGATTCAACACATTTTTCAATTCACCTATCTGGTGATAGTCCACTATTCCTATTGGATAATAACCGCCACTGGAATACTTTACTGATATGTTCTGCGGTATTGCCTTGTAAATTTAAACAAGCATAATGAAAGAATGAGAATAACATGTTAGAGTTATATATATGGTTATATGATTAAACAAAGTTATGAAAAACAAAATAAACATCTAAAGTAAATAAGCTTTTGTACTGGCATGTACAAGGTTAGAAGCATCATGTACACCCAGACCTTCAGAGAACAATAAAATTATACTTATACTCATTGAAATTTACTTATTCTTAATTATATTAATAATTTTCCTCATAATATGATATTATTTAAATATTATTAGCTTACCGTTTTTGGAAGTAAGCTAAGTATAAACTAACTTCCGCCTTTTTACCCAGCAGTTTACCTCCTTGCATGCAAGGCAGGTACCCACTGGATAAATTAAAGGACGTGGACGTGGTAGACTCGGAGGTGCTTGGGGTTGTGATGCACGGCGACGTTTCGTTCTGCAAATAATACACATGAATTAAGGAATACACATTACTAAGAAATTACAGAATCTTATTAGATGGTCATAAAATTACAATTACTTATTTTGTAATTAAATATTTACATACCGCCACCACTGTGCTGCTACATAAACAGCAAAGAAAGATGCCAATATTAGTTTGCCTTTCATTTTATCAGTTATCAGTTATATTATTTATACTATTTATAATAGCTTAAATCGTCTGAATGTGTTTTTACTGTTAGTCACAGTATTAAAATAATAAATAAGAAAAAATATTGTTGCCATGGAAAACCGAAAACTTCTTTTATTTACCATAGTTACCTACCCGCAACACTGCACTTTATGTTTTTAAATTATATTTTATTTTTTCTTTAGTTACAAATAATTTTAAAGTACGATCAAATATTTAACTGCATGCTACCAGTAAACATCGCTGTACCTTTACTTTATATATTTATACATGGAATAAAGGTAGCTGACCCACTCGGCACAAAGAAGAAGAATAAATTTGAGGGAATGTGCTGGGAAGAGTAAGACGAGAATCAATCAACAGGTCTACAGGTCATCAATCAATCTAACTATCATTTTATAAGATATCCTAATTTTATATGAAATTCATAAAAATGTAAATAAGTTATATTAAAGAATATAAGAAGAATAGCACATGAAATTGCAGACAAAAATAAACACAACCACTTAAAAAGCAATAATTTTTAAGTAGAGAAACATTCTATTAACATGCACTACCGAACATAAAGTTTTTTTCATAATCTACGCTAGGTTTAAGAAAATAAAATTCAGTCAAAAATATTCAAAATGAAAAACGAACAACATTTTTGAGATTAGTGAATACCAAAATTCAGGCAAGAATTCATAGCGGACATATCTGTATAATTGGGACAAACAAGTGAAAATCAGTAGCTTCAGACTTTATGCGATTCATTACAAACTAATAAAAATGCAGTATTCTCTTTATTAAAACTGTAGAATTTGCAAAAGTCAACCCCATTGATGTAACTGTTGTCCTTGCACACTTTGCTTATATGTCGGCAATAATAATCTCAAATGTAAAATACAAAAAAGATAAAATACAGTACTGAATACCTATTTAAACAGTATACAAACTTGCAAACATAATCATACAGAAAATCATTATACACAATAACCACTAAGTAGAAATAAATACTTTTTAAAAATAACATAGATATATTAATACATTATCAATTATTATGGAAATATCCTACAAATCATTTCGAACCAGAGACAAACGTTGTTTCAAATATAACAGGCTGGTCAACAAGATTTCCTTTTTTCCTTTAATTACAGATTAACATCTTTCGAAAGCACTTGTTCTCAGCTTAATGATGTGAAGAACAAGCGGTCTCATCAAATCACTGTCCTTCAGAAAGGAAAAGTCGATTAATTTACTTTTTGAATTAGAAACAAAGAATACAGAAATAAATATGTTTATGAAACTTATGATTTATAATTAAACTTTTTAGGCCTAGATATCTTTTTAGATGTCCACCAAAGAATAGTATATTATCTTCCCATTACATGACCATTAGTAATTGCAGATTTTGTATAATAAATTTAAAATTACAGAATATGGGATCTTCTTCAATACTGTACTTTCCACATAGCATCATAGTGTAATGCGAGAGATTATCACTAGGACCTTCAATACAATGCCTTCCGTTGCTTTCTGTATTCTACTACTTATGATTTCTTGAAGAAGTTCTTCCGCTTATGGGTTCAGTTTCCCACTTCCTGGGCAAAACAGTGCCTTATACTCAGTACCATTCATCATCCCTTTGAGGAGAACGACGGCATATGTAATAGCAAAATCGATATATATATGATGAGTATTTCAGTCCCTTCTTTTGTCACCTGTTTTTATAAACAAGCAATTATTAATTTGTACAACCGTTGCCTCTTCTGTACCTTATGAAAGTGACTGTCAGAATTTTCCCTTCACCAATTGTTGGATTTTAAAAGCATTATGTCAATTGTTCTTTCAGAGAAGAATTGGGCACATGAGGTCCAGAACACAAGACATTTGCTATAAGCCCAGCGCCTAATGGTGACGATGTACTTTCACTAGAACCTCCAAAGCATCAAACTTTACTACTACTGAAATTCAACATGAGGAGGAACAATGTGATGTTTCTATATTTGGTATATAATCCTTTATAATCTTTGTAATAATCGCCTTGACCTGTAACTACTTCAAAAGGGCCACTACTATGTCAATCACTAAAACTTTCAAGATAATATAGTAGCCTATAGTATGACAGAGAAATACCTTATATGCCATAAGCCCAGTGCCTAATGGTGAACAAGTACATATATTGCAACCTCCAAACCCTCACAATTTACTAGATGAATCTGAAAGTGGGATAGCCACTGAGATTCAACATGTGGAGCAAGGTGTTCCTATCTTTGGAATGGAATGGAATGCAAAGTTGGCGGGAGTTTATTACTCCCTACTTTATCGCAGAACCTGGACAGAATCCCTTGCTGCTTTTTTTCATGTTTTCTTTATTATTATTTAGTATTTTAAGACGGATTTAATTGCATTCCAATCCGTTGTTCAACCAGCGTTATCGAACCCATTTCATGGGCCGAACGCGGAAGGCTAGGCTTATAAAGCCTGTCTCCTCCCGACGTAATTCCCCTTCAGACCGTCCACTGAAGTCCAGACCGTCCCCTTTTCCGGAGGAGTCGCAATTGCTGGGTTATTTTATCTTTCTTGTAAGTTTTGAAAAGGAGAGGTTGTGTAGAAGCTCTTCATCTGCTTCTGGTATGGCTGCCCTTCAGGACGCATCTCTGCTGGGCTCTGTTCCGGACTCCAGTCCGTGATGAGACGAGTGGTTGGTCTTCCTTCTTCTTCTTCTCCCTCTTCTTCTTCCGAAGACCTCTTCAGACCTGCACTTTCCTACTATCTTTGGTGTACAATGCTCAAATCATCTGATAACAATAGCTGGATTAAACAAACACGTCCTTGCGATTTCAACAGCAAAAAAAGTCTAGCTTTTAGAATCTAGGATGTTAACTCTATTAGATCAAGAGCTGTACTAGTTTTGATGGTATTCCAACATTTATATAATCAAAGGTCTGGCGGAATATGTTGCTACTGTACAGCAAGTGCTATTTATTGTAAATTTAGCAAACAAAGTGTTTACCAGTTGTTGGAAGGACTGCTACTTAGAAAAAAATTATAGTTCTATATTTTATTAACATTTTTACTTTGAAACTTTTATTATAATTCATGGATCAAAGTTCCAAAAACACAAAAGCATATAAAATGTAAAACACATCATAGATTGATATTTATACTTTATAACAAATAAAATATAAAAATTAAAATAAAAAAAAGGAAAACATTTATTGTACTACAACAAAATTATTTAATGAAGAAGGGTATCCTCCCCTTAAAGGTAAATAAGTTTGGCTTAATTTTCCAAATAATACATGCAATGTGATCAAATGTTTTACAAATTAATAACTAATATCAAATTAAGAATTTTTATAATTGTAAAATTATAAAAAATTTTTATAAAATTTATTTAATGAAATGTACATGATGATGTTTTACTTTTATAACTTGTTATAGATTTTATGATTTTTTTTCAAATTTGAACTTTAAAATTGTCATATTCAACTTCATACAATTTGCTTTCAAATGCTTCTTCAGTACTGAAATTAAAAAAAAAATGGATTTTAATAACAATATACAAACAATTAAAACCTTTTTACGTAAATACCAAATATTAAGTAGTGTTCTATGTCATCAGAAATTGTCCTGTAACCAGCTTGGCATTGCATCACATGAATTTAAAAAATTACTGAAATAACAATTTGAATATTTGAAATAATGAACTGAAAACAGATGACTCTTCGCATCACACATATTACTTTATGTGTATTGGTGGTAATTAATAAATAACTATCTTGTATTCATATAAATCGTAATAATTTTTGTGATTGCATTCGTAAATTAATTACTACTAAATCTCCAAAAAGGAATATTACTCATTTTTTAAATAAACTCTATATTGGTAGTGAGAGCACTAAATCTCACATACTTACTCAAAAAAGGCACTTACTGACCTAGAAAGGTTTCAAAGAGGCACTACCACGTCAATAATCAAAGATAATATAGTAGCCTATACTGTGATAGAAATTCTTTATATTGAATATATTAGAAAACCATCACAATCCCTAACCCGCTATATTACGACTACCTCAGTTTACTAAGTAAACTTTTCTTTTATGCGAGTGGGCTTACACCTCATTCCTCCTCTATTTCGATCCTAATTATGACCTTACATTACGTTACTCATTGTAATATATCTGTCGCATAAAAACAGGAAGTTTTTACCATACCTTCCTACAGATGACTGTACTATTATTCCAACTATGGAATAAATTAACGAATATGAAGGTTGTATTAGAAGAACTTAAAAAAAAACACAAATTAAAAAATACTGTCGTCAGTTGTAATCTAGGTCAGAACAACACCAGTAGTAATCAATGAAAATCACCTTTTTATTGCCACCCATTGTCGACAAAAACAACACAAATAAAAGTTAGAAATAAAAGTACTTTTTTCAATTATGTTTTACAGGTGGCAATAAAAACGTACTTTTTTCAATTATGTTTTCTATTATTCAGTGAAATAATTTCTAACCTTTCCTTGTCCATAATGGAAAGGATTACTACATTCTGATTTTCCAACCCAGAACACATTTATATTAGTTATGGGTTTATTTTTTTTAAATAACATGTCTGTGAATTTATTATAATCGATCTTATAAGAGAAGAGATAAGTATGAAGCAAAGAATAGCAATTATTATTACTAGAGTACTTTTGTAAATAATAATCTATTGTAACCATAAGTTTATTTCATTACTAAACAAACTTTTATCATACAGCTAAAAAATTACAACGTGCCATCTTCTTATAAAACAAAGTGCAATTTCACTAACCTTTTTTTCCCCAAATTAAACACTTGATTTTTCACCGATAAATTTTAATTTAAATTTCCTTCACAAAGTAGAATAATTTATAAAATGTCTTATGCCCACGTTGCTTAAATAATATTGTTAAAAATTTTGATGCCTGTAAAACACAAAGAATAGTTAAATTAGAATGATTGAATGTTTGTTAAAAATAAAAAAATCTAGAGTGTTAAATTAAGCATGCAAATTAATCCAGACAAGGAAGTTATTCAATAATAGTTCCAAATGAAATCATACTTGTACAATCTGTGAATATCTAATATAATTAGTATGTTTATCTTTATTCTTAATCACTCAACATACACGATTTGGCATCCATGCAACAAGTGTACTAAACGTTTTTTTTTTCATTTCTCCATCATGACACCATACTAATATTATGGATTGATGACGTCAGTTTTTGTGTACGGGTTTTTGTGCCTAACCTTTTTAATAACAACACAATGCTTGTGATGTTTGTCGTTTGTTATAGTTTGTCCTACATTCATAGTACTACATTTGATAATTGCAAGAATAACTAGTAAAACCATAAGAATTTTTCATCAAGTTAACTGTAAAACTTAAATTTGTCACCTTAATGAAAATTTCATTATATTCAACATATATTTCTCGACTTATGGGTGGAAAATTAAAAAAAAAAATTAAATCGTACAGATAAACAGATTAAATTTTAAAAACCGATATCAACAGAGTACTGCGAATTAGGGGCGGTTTTGAACATTTCACCTCTCGTTTTTACGTAAACTATCATTATATATAATATATCATAAATAAAGAAAGAAAAAAAAAGAAAATGCAAAGTTTCACATACCTTTATACTTTTAATAAATATTTATTTCAAATTGTGTCCATTCACGAAAAATTTTGAAGGCTGTAAAATAGAAAGAAAATGAACATAATTAGACAAAAAAGAATATACCTAAAATTTAGAATAAGAATTACACCGTTTATAGTTTAATCTAATATTTGTTATTTCAATACATGAAACTTGTGGAGAAATTTATCACCTAAAAAATTTGAAATAATACTTAAGGAAGAATATGGCTTTTTTTATCATTAATTATTACTATTCAGGCAGGCAATATGATTGCTTTATATTTTTCACGTATACCAAACTGAAGATTAGTATTTGGCTACACCTTCTAGTGAAGATGATTTAATAACCACCTCCTCATGTGAATGACATATTATCATTAAATTGAATTAAAAATTTTGTTCATAAGCGAAAACCACTTAAGACAGGTCACAGCACTTAACCCTTATAATTTACAGTTTTTTTCTAGTTTGTGATAGCAGAAGACATATGATATATGCTTTAATAGCTACATCATCAAATTAAAAATAATTTAGAATAGTAATTTCTATAGAAGTAGTTATTGCAGGATTATAGTGTAAAGTCATCATATTTATTATCATTTCAGATTCAACACATTTTTCAATTCACCTATCTGGTGATAGACCACTATTCCTATTGGATAACCGCCACTGGAATACTTTACTGATATGTTCTGCGGTATTGCCTTGTAAATTTAAACAAGCATAATGAAAGAATGAGAATAACATGTTAGAGTTATATATATGATTATATGATTAAACAAAGTTACGAAAAACAAAATAAACATCTAAAGTAAATAAGCTTTTGTACTGGCATGTACAAGGTTAGAAGCATCATGTACGCCCAGACCTTCAGAGAACAATAAAATTATACTTATACTCATTGAAATTTACTTATTCTTAATTATATTAATAATTTTCCTCATAATATGATATTATTTAAATATTATTAGCTTACCGTTTTTGGAAGTAAGCTAAGTATAAACTAACTTCCGCCTTTTTACCCAGCAGTTTACCTCCTTGCATGCAAGGCAGGTACCCACTGGATAAATTAATGGACGTGGACGTGGTAGACTCGGAGGTGCTTGGGGTTGTGATGCACGGCGACGTTTCGTTCTGCAAATAATACACATGAATTAAGGAATACACATTACTAAGAAATTACAGAATCTTATTAGATGGTCATAAAATTACAATTACTTATTTTGTAATTAAATATTTACATACCGCCACCACTGTGCTGCTACATAAACAGCAAAGAGAGATGCCAATATTAGTTTGCCTTTCATTTTATCAGTTATCAGTTATATTATTTATACTATTTATAATAGCTTAAATCGTCTGAATGTGTTTTTACTGTTAGTCACAGTATTAAAATAATAAATAAGAAAAAATATTGTTGCCATGGAAAACCGAAAACTTCTTTTATTTACCATAGTTACCTACCCGCAACACTGCACTTTATGTTTTTAAATTATATTTTATTTTTTCTTTAGTTACAAATAATTTTAAAGTACGATCAAATATTTAACTGCATGCTACCAGTAAACATCGCTGTACCTTTACTTTATATATTTATACATGGAATAAAGGTAGCTGACCCACTCGGCACAAAGAAGAAGAATAAATTTGAGGGAATGTGCTGGGAAGAGTAAGACGAGAATCAATCAACAGGTCTACAGGTCATCAATCAATCTAACAATCATTTTATAAGATATCCTAATTTTATATGAAATTCATAAAAATGTAAATAAGTTATATTAAAGAATATAAGAAGAATAACACATGAAATTGCAGACAAAAATAAACACAACCACTTAAAAAGCAATAATTTTTAAGTAGAGAAACATTCTATTAACATGCACTACCGAACATAAAGTTTTTTTCACAATCTACGCTAGGTTTAAGAAAATAAAATTCAGTCGAAAATATTCAAAATGAAAAACGAACAACATTTTTGAGATTAGTGAATACCAAAATTCAGGCATGAATTCATAGCGGACATATCTGTATAATTGGGACAAACAAGTGAAAATCAGTAGCTTCAGACTTTATGCGATTCATTACAAACTAATAAAAATGCAGTATTCTCTTTATTAAAACTGTAGAATTTGCAAAAGTCAACCCCATTGATGTAACTGTTGTCCTTGCACACTTTGCTTATATGTCGGCAATAATAATCTCAAACGTAAAATACAAAAAAGATAAAATACAGTACTGAATACCTATTTAAACAGTATACAAACTTGCAAACATAATCATACAGAAAATCATTATACACAATAACCACTAAGTAGAAATAAATACTTTTTAAAAATAACATAGATATATTAATACATTATCAATTATTATGGAAATATCCTACAAATCATTTCGAACCAGAGACAAACGTTGTTTCAAATATAACAGGCTGGTCAACAAGATTTCCTTTTTTCCTTTAATTACAGATTAACATCTTTCGAAAGCACTTGTTCTCAGCTTAATGATGTGAAGAACAAGCGGTCTCATCAAATCACTGTCCTTCAGAAAGGAAAAGTCGATTAATTTACTTTTTGAATTAGAAACAAAGAATACAGAAATAAATATGTTTATGAAACTTATGATTTATAATTAAACTTTTTAGGCCTAGATATCTTTTTAGATGTCCACCAAAGAATAGTATATTATCTTCCCATTACATGACCATTAGTAATTGCAGATTTTGTATAATAAATTTAAAATTACAGAATATGGGATCTTCTTCAATACTGTACTTTCCACATAGCATCATAGTGTAATGCGAGAGATTATCACTAGGACCTTCAATACAATGCCTTCCGTTGCTTTCTGTATTCTACTACTTATGATTTCTTGAAGAAGTTCTTCCGCTTATGGGTTCAGTTTCCCACTTCCTGGGCAAAACAGTGCCTTATACTCAGTACCATTCATCATCCCTTTGAGGAGAACGACGGCATATGTAATAGCAAAATCGATATATATATGATGAGTATTTCAGTCCCTTCTTTTGTCACCTGTTTTTATAAACAAGCAATTAGTAATTTGTACAACCGTTGCCTCTTCTGTACCTTATGGAAGTGACTGTCAGAATTTTCCCTTCACCAATTGTTGGATTTTAAAAGCATTATGTCAATTGTTCTTTCAGAGAAGAATTGGGCACATGAGGTCCAGAACACAAGACATTTGCTATAAGCCCAGCGCCTAATGGTGATGATGTACTTTCACTAGAACCTCCAAAGCATCAAACTTTACTACTACTGAAATTCAACATGAGGAGGAACAATGTGATGTTTCTATATTTGGTATATAATCCTTTATAATCTTTGTAATAATCGCCTTGACCTGTAACTACTTCAAAAGGGCCACTACTATGTCAATCACTAAAACTTTCAAGATAATATAGTAGCCTATAGTATGACAGAGAAATACCTTATATGCCATAAGCCCAGTGCCTAATGGTGAACAAGTACATATATTGCAACCTCCAAACCCTCACAATTTACTAGATGAATCTGAAAGTGGGATAGCCACTGAGATTCAACATGTGGAGCAAGGTGTTCCTATCTTTGGAATGGAATGGAATGCAAAGTTGGCGGGAGTTTATTACTCCCTACTTTATCGCAGAACCTGGACAGAATCCCTTGCTGCTTTTTTTCATGTTTTCTTTATTATTATTTAGTATTTTAAGACGGATTTAATTGCATTCCAATCCGTTGTTCAACCAGCGTTATCGAACCCATTTCATGGGCCGAACGCGGAAGGCTAGGCTTATAAAGCCTGTCTCCTCCCGACGTAATTCCCCTTCAGACCGTCCACTGAAGTCCAGACCGTCCCCTTTTCCGGAGGAGTCGCAATTGCTGGGTTATTTTATCTTTCTTGTAAGTTTTGAAAAGGAGAGGTTGTGTAGAAGCTCTTCATCTGCTTCTGGTATGGCTGCCCTTCAGGACGCATCTCTGCTGGGCTCTGTTCCGGACTCCAGTCCGTGATGAGACGAGTGGTTGGTCTTCCTTCTTCTTCTTCTCCCTCTTCTTCTTCCGAAGACCTCTTCAGACCTGCACTTTCCTACTATCTTTGGTGTACAATGCTCAAATCATCTGATAACAATAGCTGGATTAAACAAACACGTCCTTGCGATTTCAACAGCAAAAAAAGTCTAGCTTTTAGAATCTAGGATGTTAACTCTATTAGATCAAGAGCTGTACTAGTTTTGATGGTATTCCAACATTTATATAATCAAAGGTCTGGCGGAATATGTTGCTACTGTACAGCAAGTGCTATTTATTGTAAATTTAGCAAACAAAGTGTTTACCAGTTGTTGGAAGGACTGCTACATAGAAAAAAATTATAGTTCTATATTTTATTAACATTTTTACTTTGAAACTTTTATTATAATTCATGGATCAAAGTTCCAAAAACACAAAAGCATATAAAATGTAAAACACATCATAGATTGATATTTATACTTTATAACAAATAAAATATAAAAATTAAAATAAAAAAAAGGAAAACATTTATTGTACTACAACAAAATTATTTAATGAAGAAGGGTATCCCCTTAAAGGTAAATAAGTTTGGCTTAATTTTCCAAATAATACATGCAATGTGATCAAATGTTTTACAAATTAATAACTAATATCAAATTAAGAATTTTTATAATTGTAAAATTATAAAAAATTTTTATAAAATTTATTTAATGAAATGTACATGATGATGTTTTACTTTTATAACTTGTTATAGATTTTATGATTTTTTTTCAAATTTGAACTTTAAAATTGTCATATTCAACTTCATACAATTTGCTTTCAAATGCTTCTTCAGTACTGAAATTAAAAAAAAAATGTTTTTAATAATAATATACAAACAATTAAAACCTTTTTACGTAAATAACAAATATTAAGTAGTGTTCTATGTCATCAGAAATTGTCCTGTAACCAGCTTGGCATTGCATCACATGAATTTAAAAAATTACTGAAATAACAATTTGAATATTTGAAATAATGAACTGAAAACAGATGACTCTTCGCATCACACATATTACTTTATGTGTATTGGTGGTAATTAATAAATAACTATCTTGTATTCATATAAATCGTAATAATTTTTGTGATTGCATTCGTAAATTAATTACTACTAAATCTCCAAAAAGGAATATTACTCATTTTTTAAATAAACTCTATATTGGTAGTGAGAGCACTAAATCTCACATACTTACTCAAAAAAGGAACTTACTGACCTAGAAAGGTTTCAAAGAGGCACTACCACGTCAATAATCAAAGATAATATAGTAGCCTATACTGTGATAGAAATTCTTTATATTGAATATATTAGAAAACCATCACAATCCCTAACCCGCTATATTACGACTACCTCAGTTTACTAAGTAAACTTTTCTTTTATGCGAGTGGGCTTACACCTCATTCCTCCTCTATTTCGATCCTAATTATGACCTTACATTACGTTACTCATTGTAATATATCTGTCGCATAAAAACAGGAAGTTTTTACCATACCTTCCTACAGATGACTGTACTATTATTCCAACTATGGAATAAATTAACGAATATGAAGGTTGTATTAGAAGAACTTAAAAAAAAACACAAATTAAAAAATACTGTCGTCAGTTGTAATCTAGGTGAGAACAACACCAGTAGTAATCAATGAAAATCACCTTTTTATTGCCACCCATCGTCGACAAAAACAACACAAATAAAAGTTAGAAATAAAAGTACTTTTTTCAATTATGTTTTACAGGTGGCAATAAAAACGTACTTTTTTCAATTATGTTTTCTATTATTCAGTGAAATAATTTCTAACCTTTCCTTGTCCATAATGGAAAGGATTACTACATTCTGATTTTCCAACCCAGAACACATTTATATTAGTTATGGGTTTATTTTTTTTAAATAACATGTCTGTGAATTTATTATAATCGATCTTATAAGAGAAGAGATAAGTATGAAGCAAAGAATAGCAATTATTATTACTAGAGTACTTTTGTAAATAATAATCTATTGTAACCATAAGTTTATTTCATTACTAAACAAACTTTTATCATACAGCTAAAAAATTACAACGTGCCATCTTCTTATAAAACAAAGTGCAATTTCACTAACCTTACCTTTTTTTCCCCAAATTAAACACTTGATTTTTCACCGATAAATTTTAATTTAAATTTCCTTCACAAAGTAGAATAATTTATAAAATGTCTTATGCCCACGTTGCTTAAATAATATTGTTAAAAATTTTGATGCCTGTAAAACACAAAGAATAGTTAAATTAGAATGATTGAATGTTTGTTAAAAATAAAAAAATCTAGAGTGTTAAATTAAGCATGCAAATTAATCCAGACAAGGAAGTTATTCAATAATAGTTCCAAATGAAATCATACTTGTACAATCTGTGAATATCTAATATAATTAGTATGTTTATCTTTATTCTTAATCACTCAACGTACACGATTTGGCATCCATGCAACAAGTGTACTAAACGTTTTTTTTTTCATTTCTCCATCATGACACCATACCAATATTATGGATTGATGACGTCAGTTTTTGTGTACGGGTTTTTGTGCCTCAACTTTTTAATAACAACACAATGCTTGTGATGTTTGTCGTTTGTTATAGTTTGTCCTACATTCATAGTACTACATTTGATAATTGCAAGAATAACTAGTAAAACCATAAGAATTTTTCATCAAGTTAACTGTAAAACTTAAATTTGTCACCTTAATGAAAATTTCATTATATTCAACATATATTTCTCAACTTATGGGTGGAAAATTAAAAAAAAAAAAATTAAATCGTACAGATAAACAGATTAAATTTTAAAAACCGATATAAACAGAGTACTGCGAATTAGGGGCGGTTTTGAACATTTCACCTCTCGTTTTTACGTAAACTATCATTATATATAATATATCATAAATAAAGAAAGAAAAAAAAAGAAAATGCAAAGTTTCTCATACCTTTATACTTTTAATAAATATTTATTTCAAATTGTGTCCATTCACGAAAAATTTTGAAGGCTGTAAAATAGAAAGAAAATGAACATAATTAGACAAAAAAGAATATACCTAAAATTTAGAATAAGAATTACACAGTTTATAGTTTAATCTAATATTTGTTATTTCAATACATGAAACTTGTGGAGAAATTTATCACCTAAAAAATTTGTAATAATACTTAAGGAAGAATATGGCTTTTTTTATCATTAATTATTACTATTCAGGCAGGCAATATGATTGCTTTATATTTTTCACGTATACCAAACTGAAGATTAGTATTTGGCTACACCTTCTAGTGAAGATGATTTAATAACCACCTCCTCATGTGAATGACATATTATCATTAAATTGAATTAAAAATTTTGTTCATAAGCGAAAACCACTTAAGACAGGTCACAGCACTTAACCCTTATAATTTACAGTTTTTTTCTAGTTTGTGATAGCAGAAGACATATGATACATGCTTTAATAGCTACATCATCAAATTAAAAATAATGTAGAATAGTAATTTCTATAGAAGTAGTTATTGCAGGATTATAGTGTAAAGTCATCATATTTATTATCATTTCAGATTCAACACATTTTTCAATTCACCTATCTGGTGATAGACCACTATTCCTATTGGATAACCGCCACTGGAATACTTTACTGATATGTTCTGCGGTATTGCCTTGCAAATTTAAACAAGCCTAATGAAAGAATGAGAATAACATGTTAGAGTTATATATATGATTATATGATTAAACAAAGTTACGAAAAACAAAATAAACATCTAAAGTAAATAAGCTTTTGTACTGGCATGTACAAGGTTAGAAGCATCATGTACGCCCAGACCTTCAGAGAACAATAAAATTATACTTATACTCATTGAAATTTACTTATTCTTAATTATATTAATAATTTTCCTCATAATATGATATTATTTAAATATTATTAGCTTACCGTTTTTGGAAGTAAGCTAAGTATAAACTAACTTCCGCCTTTTTACCCAGCAGTTTACCTCCTTGCATGCAAGGCAGGTACCCACTGGATAAATTAATGGACGTGGACGTGGTAGACTCGGAGGTGCTTGGGGTTGTGATGCACGGCGACGTTTCGTTCTGCAAATAATACACATGAATTAAGGAATACACATTACTAAGAAATTACAGAATCTTATTAGATGGTCATAAAATTACAATTACTTATTTTGTAATTAAATATTTAAATACCGCCACCACTGTGCTGCTACATAAACAGCAAAGAGAGAAGCCAATATTAGTTTGCCTTTCATTTTATCAGTTATCAGTTATATTATTTATACTATTTATAATAGCTTAAATCGTCTGAATGTGTTTTTACTGTTAGTCACAGTATTAAAATAATAAATAAGAAAAAATATTGTTGCCATGGAAAACCGAAAACTTCTTTTATTTACCATAGTTACCTACCCGCAACACTGCACTTTATGTTTTTAAATTATATTTTATTTTTTCTTTAGTTACAAATAATTTTAAAGTACGATCAAATATTTAACTGCATGCTACCAGTAAACATCGCTGTACCTTTACTTTATATATGGAACTTTATATATTTATACATGGAATAAAGGTAGCTGACCCACTCGGCACAAAGAAGAAGAATAAATTTGAGGGAATGTGCTGGGAAGAGTAAGACGAGAATCAATCAACAGGTCTACAGGTCATCAATCAATCTAACAATCATTTTATAAGATATCCTAATTTTATATGAAATTCATAAAAATGTAAATAAGTTATATTAAAGAATATAAGAAGAATAACACATGAAATTGCAGACAAAAATAAACACAACCACTTAAAAAGCAATAATTTTTAAGTAGAGAAACATTCTATTAACATGCACTACCGAACATAAAGTTTTTTTTCACAATCTACGCTAGGTTTAAGAAAATAAAATTCAGTCGAAAATATTCAAAATGAAAAACGAACAACATTTTTGAGATTAGTGAATACCAAAATTCAGGCAAGAATTCATAGCGGACATATCTGTATAATTGGGACAAACAAGTGAAAATCAGTAGCTTCAGACTTTATGCGATTCATTACAAACTAATAAAAATGCAGTATTCTCTTTATTAAAACTGTAGAATTTGCAAAAGTCAACCCCATTGATGTAACTGTTGTCCTTACACACTTTGCTTATATGTCGGCAATAATAATCTCAAACGTAAAATACAAAAAAGATAAAATACAGTACTGAATACCTATTTAAACAGTATACAAACTTGCAAACATAATCATACAGAAAATCATTATACACAATAACCACTAAGTAGAAATAAATACTTTTTAAAAATAACATAGATATATTAATACATTATCAATTATTATGGAAATATCCTACAAATCATTTCGAACCAGAGACAAACGTTGTTTCAAATATAACAGGCTGGTCAACAAGATTTCCTTTTTTCCTTTAATTACAGATTAACATCTTTCGAAAGCACTTGTTCTCAGCTTAATGATGTGAAGAACAAGCGGCCTCATCAAATCACTGTCCTTCAGAAAGGAAAAGTCGATTAATTTACTTTTTGAATTAGAAACAAAGAATACAGAAATAAATATGTTTATGAAACTTATGATTTATAATTAAACTTTTTAGGCCTAGATATCTTTTTAGATGTCCACCAAAGAATAGTATATTATCTTCCCATTACATGACCATTAGTAATTGCAGATTTTGTATAATAAATTTAAAATTACAGAATATGGGATCTTCTTCAATACTGTACTTTCCACATAGCATTATAGTGTAATGCGAGAGATTATCACTAGGACCTTCAATACAATGCCTTCCGTTGCTTTCTGTATTCTACTACTTATGATTTCTTGAAGAAGTTCTTCCGCTTATGGGTTCAGTTTCCCACTTCCTGGGCAAAACAGTGCCTTATACTCAGTACCATTCATCATCCCTTTGAGGAGAACGACGGCATATGTAATAGCAAAATCGATATATATATGATGAGTATTTCAGTCCCTTCTTTTGTCACCTGTTTTTATAAACAAGCAATTATTAATTTGTACAACCGTTGCCTCTTCTGTACCTTATGGAAGTGACTGTCAGAATTTTCCCTTCACCAATTGTTGGATTTTAAAAGCATTATGTCAATTGTTCTTTCAGAGAAGAATTGGGCACATGAGGTCCAGAACACAAGACATTTGCTATAAGCCCAGCGCCTAATGGTGACGATGTACTTTCACTAGAACCTCCAAAGCATCAAACTTTACTACTACTGAAATTCAACATGAGGAGGAACAATGTGATGTTTCTATATTTGGTATATAATCCTTTATAATCTTTGTAATAATCGCCTTGACCTGTAACTACTTCAAAAGGGCCACTACTATGTCAATCACTAAAACTTTCAAGATAATATAGTAGCCTATAGTATGACAGAGAAATACCTTATATGCCATAAGCCCAGTGCCTAATGGTGAACAAGTACATATATTGCAACCTCCAAACCCTCACAATTTACTAGATGAATCTGAAAGTGGGATAGCCACTGAGATTCAACATGTGGAGCAAGGTGTTCCTATCTTTGGAATGGAATGGAATGCAAAGTTAGCGGGAGTTTATTACTCCCTACTTTATCGCAGAACCTGGACAGAATCCCTTGCTGCTTTTTTTCATGTTTTCTTTATTATTATTTAGTATTTTAAGACGGATTTAATTGCATTCCAATCCGTTGTTCAACCAGCGTTATCGAACCCATTTCATGGGCCGAACGCGGAAGGCTAGGCTTATAAAGCCTGTCTCCTCCCGACGTAATTCCCCTTCAGACCGTCCACTGAAGTCCAGACCGTCCCCTTTTCCGGAGGAGTCGCAATTGCTGGGGTATTTTATCTTTCTTGTAAGTTTTGAAAAGGAGAGGTTGTGTAGAAGCTCTTCATCTGCTTCTGGTATGGCTGCCCTTCAGGACGCATCTCTGCTGGGCTCTGTTCCGGACTCCAGTCCGTGATGAGACGAGTGGTTGGTCTTCCTTCTTCTTCTTCTCCCTCTTCTTCTTCCGAAGACCTCTTCAGACCTGCACTTTCCTACTATCTTTGGTGTACAATGCTCAAATCATCTGATAACAATAGCTGGATTAAACAAACACGTCCTTGCGATTTCAACAGCAAAAAAAGTCTAGCTTTTAGAATCTAGGATGTTAACTCTATTAGATCAAGAGCTGTACTAGTTTTGATGGTATTCCAACATTTATATAATCAAAGGTCTGACGGAATATGTTGCTACTGTACAGCAAGTGCTATTTATTGTAAATTTAGCAAACAAAGTGTTTACCAGTTGTTGGAAGGACTGCTACTTAGAAAAAAATTATAGTTCTATATTTTATTAACATTTTTACTTTGAAACTTTTATTATAATTCATGGATCAAA
Source organism: Lycorma delicatula (assembly GCF_047948215.1). Classification (NCBI taxonomy): domain Eukaryota; kingdom Metazoa; phylum Arthropoda; class Insecta; order Hemiptera; family Fulgoridae; genus Lycorma; species Lycorma delicatula. The sequence goes on from NC_134455.1 coordinate 251,355,905, forward strand.
GTTCCAAAAACACAAAAGCATATAAAATGTAAAACACATCATAGATTGATATTTATACTTTATAACAAATAAAATATAAAAATTAAAATAAAAAAAAGGAAAACATTTATTGTACTACAACAAAATTATTTAATGAAGAAGGGTATCCCCTTAAAGGTAAATAAGTTTGGCTTAATTTTCCAAATAATACATGCAATGTGATCAAATGTTTTACAAATTAATAACTAATATCAAATTAAGAATTTTTATAATTGTAAAATTATAAAAAATTTTTATAAAATTTATTTAATGAAATGTACATGATGATGTTTTACTTTTATAACTTGTTATAGATTTTATGATTTTTTTTCAAATTTGAACTTTAAAATTGTCATATTCAACTTCATACAATTTGCTTTCAAATGCTTCTTCAGTACTGAAATTAAAAAAAAAATGTTTTTAATAATAATATACAAACAATTAAAACCTTTTTACGTAAATAACAAATATTAAGTAGTGTTCTATGTCATCAGAAATTGTCCTGTAACCAGCTTGGCATTGCATCACATGAATTTAAAAAATTACTGAAATAACAATTTGAATATTTGAAATAATGAACTGAAAACAGATGACTCTTCGCATCACACATATTACTTTATGTGTATTGGTGGTAATTAATAAATAACTATCTTGTATTCATATAAATCGTAATAATTTTTGTGATTGCATTCGTAAATTAATTACTACTAAATCTCCAAAAAGGAATATTACTCATTTTTTAAATAAACTCTATATTGGTAGTGAGAGCACTAAATCTCACATACTTACTCAAAAAAGGCACTTACTGACCTAGAAAGGTTTCAAAGAGGCACTACCACGTCAATAATCAAAGATAATATAGTAGCCTATACTGTGATAGAAATTCTTTATATTGAATATATTAGAAAACCATCACAATCCCTAACCCGCTATATTACGACTACCTCAGTTTACTAAGTAAACTTTTCTTTTATGCGAGTGGGCTTACACCTCATTCCTCCTCTATTTCGATCCTAATTATGACCTTACATTACGTTACTCATTGTAATATATCTGTCGCATAAAAACAGGAAGTTTTTACCATACCTTCCTACAGATGACTGTACTATTATTCCAACTATGGAATAAATTAACGAATATGAAGGTTGTATTAGAATAACTTAAAAAAAACACAAATTAAAATATACTGTCGTCAGTTGTAATCTAGGTGAGAACAACACCAGTAGTAATCAATGAAAATCACCTTTTTATTGCCACCCATCGTCGACAAAAACAACACAAATAAAAGTTAGAAATAAAAGTACTTTTTTCAATTATGTTTTACAGGTGGCAATAAAAACGTACTTTTTTCAATTATGTTTTCTATTATTCAGTGAAATAATTTCTAACCTTTCCTTGTCCATAATGGAAAGGATTACTACATTCTGATTTTCCAACCCAGAACACATTTATATTAGTTATGGGTTTATTTTTTTTAAATAACATGTCTGTGAATTTATTATAATCGATCTTATAAGAGAAGAGATAAGTATGAAGCAAAGAATAGCAATTATTATTACTAGAGTACTTTTGTAAATAATAATCTATTGTAACCATAAGTTTATTTCATTACTAAACAAACTTTTATCATACAGCTAAAAAATTACAACGTGCCATCTTCTTATAAAACAAAGTGCAATTTCACTAACCTTACCTTTTTTTCCCCAAATTAAACACTTGATTTTTCACCGATAAATTTTAATTTAAATTTCCTTCACAAAGTAGAATAATTTATAAAATGTCTTATGCCCACGTTGCTTAAATAATATTGTTAAAAATTTTGATGCCTGTAAAACACAAAGAATAGTTAAATTAGAATGATTGAATGTTTGTTAAAAATAAAAAAATCTAGAGTGTTAAATTAAGCATGCAAATTAATCCAGACAAGGAAGTTATTCAATAATAGTTCCAAATGAAATCATACTTGTACAATCTGTGAATATCTAATATAATTAGTATGTTTATCTTTATTCTTAATCACTCAACGTACACGATTTGGCATCCATGCAACAAGTGTACTAAACGTTTTTTTTTTCATTTCTCCATCATGACACCATACTAATATTATGGATTGATGACGTCAGTTTTTGTGTACGGGTTTTTGTGCCTAACCTTTTTAATAACAACACAATGCTTGTGATGTTTGTCGTTTGTTATAGTTTGTCCTACATTCATAGTACTACATTTGATAATTGCAAGAATAACTAGTAAAACCATAAGAATTTTTCATCAAGTTAACTGTAAAACTTAAATTTGTCACCTTAATGAAAATTTCATTATATTCAACATATATTTCTCGACTTATGGGTGGAAAATTAAAAAAAAAAAAATTAAATCGTACAGATAAACAGATTAAATTTTAAAAACCGATATAAACAGAGTACTGCGAATTAGGGGCGGTTTTGAACATTTCACCTCTCGTTTTTACGTAAACTATCATTATATATAATATATCATAAATAAAGAAAGAAAAAAAAAGAAAATGCAAAGTTTCACATACCTTTATACTTTTAATAAATATTTATTTCAAATTGTGTCCATTCACGAAAAATTTTGAAGGCTGTAAAATAGAAAGAAAATGAACATAATTAGACAAAAAAGAATATACCTAAAATTTAGAATAAGAATTACACCGTTTATAGTTTAATCTAATATTTGTTATTTCAATACATGAAACTTGTGGAGAAATTTATCACCTAAAAAATTTGAAATAATACTTAAGGAAGAATATGGCTTTTTTTATCATTAATTATTACTATTCAGGCAGCCAATATGATTGCTTTATATTTTTCACGTATACCAAACTGAAGATTAGTATTTGGCTACACCTTCTAGTGAAGATGATTTAATAACCACCTCCTCATGTGAATGACATATTATCATTAAATTGAATTAAAAATTTTGTTCATAAGCGAAAACCACTTAAGACAGGTCACAGCACTTAACCCTTATAATTTACAGTTTTTTTCTAGTTTGTGATAGCAGAAGACATATGATATATGCTTTAATAGCTACATCATCAAATTAAAAATAATGTAGAATAGTAATTTCTATAGAAGTAGTTATTGCAGGATTATAGTGTAAAGTCATCATATTTATTATCATTTCAGATTCAACACATTTTTCAATTCACCTATCTGGTGATAGACCACTATTCCTATTGGATAACCGCCACTGGAATACTTTACTGATATGTTCTGCGGTATTGCCTTGTAAATTTAAACAAGCATAATGAAAGAATGAGAATAACATGTTAGAGTTATATATATGATTATATGATTAAACAAAGTTACGAAAAACAAAATAAACATCTAAAGTAAATAAGCTTTTGTACTGGCATGTACAAGGTTAGAAGCATCATGTACGCCCAGACCTTCAGAGAACAATAAAATTATACTTATACTCATTGAAATTTACTTATTCTTAATTATATTAATAATTTTCCTCATAATATGATATTATTTAAATATTATTAGCTTACCGTTTTTGGAAGTAAGCTAAGTATAAACTAACTTCCGCCTTTTTACCCAGCAGTTTACCTCCTTGCATGCAAGGCAGGTACCCACTGGATAAATTAATGGACGTGGACGTGGTAGACTCGGAGGTGCTTGGGGTTGTGATGCACGGCGACGTTTCGTTCTGCAAATAATACACATGAATTAAGGAATACACATTACTAAGAAATTACAGAATCTTATTAGATGGTCATAAAATTACAATTACTTATTTTGTAATTAAATATTTACATACCGCCACCACTGTGCTGCTACATAAACAGCAAAGAGAGATGCCAATATTAGTTTGCCTTTCATTTTATCAGTTATCAGTTATATTATTTATACTATTTATAATAGCTTAAATCGTCTGAATGTGTTTTTACTGTTAGTCACAGTATTAAAATAATAAATAAGAAAAAATATTGTTGCCATGGAAAACCGAAAACTTCTTTTATTTACCATAGTTACCTACCCGCAACACTGCACTTTATGTTTTTAAATTATATTTTATTTTTTCTTTAGTTACAAATAATTTTAAAGTACGATCAAATATTTAACTGCATGCTACCAGTAAACATCGCTGTACCTTTACTTTATATATGGAACTTTATATATTTATACATGGAATAAAGGTAGCTGACCCACTCGGCACAAAGAAGAAGAATAAATTTGAGGGAATGTGCTGGGAAGAGTAAGACGAGAATCAATCAACCGGTCTACAGGTCATCAATCAATCTAACAATCATTTTATAAGATATCCTAATTTTATATGAAATTCATAAAAATGTAAATAAGTTATATTAAAGAATATAAGAAGAATAACACATGAAATTGCAGACAAAAATAAACACAACCACTTAAAAAGCAATAATTTTTAAGTAGAGAAACATTCTATTAACATGCACTACCGAACATAAAGTTTTTTTCATAATCTACGCTAGGTTTAAGAAAATAAAATTCAGTCGAATATATTCAAAATGAAAAACGAACAACATTTTTGAGATTAGTGAATACCAAAATTCAGGCAAGAATTCATAGCGGACATATCTGTATAATTGGGACAAACAAGTGAAAATCAGTAGCTTCAGACTTTATGCGATTCATTACAAACTAATAAAAATGCAGTATTCTCTTTATTAAAACTGTAGAATTTGCAAAAATCAACCCCATTGATGTAACTGTTGTCCTTACACACTTTGCTTATATGTCGGCAATAATAATCTCAAACGTAAAATACAGTACTGAATACCTATTTAAACAGTATACAAACTTGCAAACATAATCATACAGAAAATCATTATACACAATAACCACTAAGTAGAAATAAATACTTTTTAAAAATAACATAGATATATTAATACATTATCAATTATTATGGAAATATCCTACAAATCATTTCGAACCAGAGACAAACGTTGTTTCAAATATAACAGGCTGGTCAACAAGATTTCCTTTTTTCCTTTAATTACAGATTAACATCTTTCGAAAGCACTTGTTCTCGGCTTAATGATGTGAAGAACAAGCGGTCTCATCAAATCACTGTCCTTCAGAAAGGAAAAGTCGATTAATTTACTTTTTGAATTAGAAACAAAGAATACAGAAATAAATATGTTTATGAAACTTATGATTTATAATTAAACTTTTTAGGCCTAGATATCTTTTTAGATGTCCACCAAAGAATAGTATATTATCTTCCCATTACATGACCATTAGTAATTGCAGATTTTGTATAATAAATTTAAAATTACAGAATATGGGATCTTCTTCAATACTGTACTTTCCACATAGCATCATAGTGTAATGCGAGAGATTATCACTAGGACCTTCAATACAATGCCTTCCGTTGCTTTCTGTATTCTACTACTTATGATTTCTTGAAGAAGTGCTTCCGCTTATGGGTTCAGTTTCCCACTTCCTGGGCAAAACAGTGCCTTATACTCAGTACCATTCACCATCCCTTTGAGGAGAACGACGGCATATGTAATAGCAAAGTCGATATATATATGATGAGTATTTCAGTCCCTTCTTTTGTCACCTGTTTTTATAAACAAGCAATTATTAATTTGTACAACCGTTGCCTCTTCTGTACCTTATGGAAGTGAGTGTCAGAATTTTCCCTTCACCAATTGTTGGATTTTAAAAGCATTATGTCAATTGTTCTTTCAGAGAAGAATTGGGCACATGAGGTCCAGAACACAAGACATTTGCTATAAGCCCAGCGCCTAATGGTGACGATGTACTTTCACTAGAACCTCCAAAGCATCAAACTTTACTACTACTGAAATTCAACATGAGGAGGAACAATGTGATGTTTCTATATTTGGTATATAATCCTTTATAATCTTTGTAATAATCGCCTTGACCTGTAACTACTTCAAAAGGGCCACTACTATGTCAATCACTAAAACTTTCAAGATAATATAGTAGCCTATAGTATGACAGAGAAATACCTTATATGCCATAAGCCCAGTGCCTAATGGTGAACAAGTACATATATTGCAACCTCCAAACCCTCACAATTTACTAGATGAATCTGAAAGTGGGATAGCCACTGAGATTCAACATGTGGAGCAAGGTGTTCCTATCTTTGGAATGGAATGGAATGCAAAGTTGGCGGGAGTTTATTACTCCCTACTTTATCGCAGAACCTGGACAGAGTCCCTTGCTGCTGGGTGATTCTATCGGGCGTGTTTTTGAGGTTTATTTTTAGTTAGCGGGTATAATTTTTTCAAGTTTTCTTTATTATTATTTAGTATTTTAAGATGGATTTAATTGCATTCCAATCCGTTGTTCAACCAGCGTTATCGAACCCATTTCATGGGCCGAACGCGGAAGGCTAGGCTTATAAAGCCTGTCTCCTCCCGACGTAATTCCCCTTCAGACCGTCCACTGAAGTCCAGACCGTCCCCTTTTCCGGAGGAGTCGCAATTGCTGGGTTATTTTATCTTTCTTGTAAGTTTTGAAAAGGAGAGGTTGTGTAGAAGCTCTTCATCTGCTTCTGGTATGGCTGCCCTTCAGGACGCATCTCTGCTGGGCTCTGTTCCGGACTCCAGTCCGTGATGAGACGAGTGGTTGGTCTTCCTTCTTCTTCTTCTCCCTCTTCTTCTTCCGAAGACCTCTTCAGACCTGCACTTTCCTACTATCTTTGGTGTACAATGCTCAAATCATCTGATAACAATAGCTGGATTAAACAAACACGTCCTTGCGATTTCAACAGCAAAAAAAGTCTAGCTTTTAGAATCTAGGATGTTAACTCTATTAGATCAAGAGCTGTACTAGTTTTGATGGTATTCCAACATTTATATAATCAAAGGTCTGGCGGAATATGTTGCTACTGTACAGCAAGTGCTATTTATTGTAAATTTAGCAAACAAAGTGTTTACCAGTTGTTGGAAGGACTGCTACTTAGAAAAAAATTATAGTTCTATATTTTATTAACATTTTTACTTTGAAACTTTTATTATAATTCATGGATCAAAGTTCCAAAAACACAAAAGCATATAAAATGTAAAACACATCATAGATTGATATTTATACTTTATAACAAATAAAATATAAAAATTAAAATAAAAAAAAGGAAAACATTTATTGTACTACAACAAAATTATTTAATGAACAAGGGTATTCCCTTAAAGGTAAATAAGTTTGGCTTAATTTTCCAAATAATACATGCAATGTGATCAAATGTTTTACAAATTAATAACTAATATCAAATTAAGTTGGATAGAAGCTTATTCTGTAATTTTAGGCAGCATCTACAAGATTCTGCAATGAAATTAGTCAGTGCTGAAATAGATGGTGAAGTATTTGATTCACAGCTTGCTATACGAGTTTGGGAATCGTTACAGTGAGTATTTTAACTATTTTACTCTTTAGAGCAGTATATTTATTTTTATACAACAGATAACAAATTCTGGTTATCTTCATGATTAAATGCAGTACACGCTATGCATTAGGAATTAAAACTTGCACACATTTGATATGTACTTTGAATCAATTTATGAAAGCACAAAAGTAGGAATAAAAATAACTTAATCTGTAAATCTTTCTTTATGTATCCCATTACCAGAAGCGTAATAATTCATATAATTATAATACATATATTATTCATATAATTATTGGTAATACAAATAATATTTGTTTAAAAAAATAACACCTTTCCTAGTACAGTCCTTATCATTAATATTAACCGAGTGTATGATTTTCCAGTTGATTTTAAAACTGCTAACATAATTCATATATTTAAATCTGGTGACAAATTTATGCATGAAAATTATCTTCCTATAAGTTTATACACAATCTGAAATAATGTTAGAAATAATAAAATTAGTAAAGTACATAAATAAATATAAATTAATAAATATAAATTAATAAATACAAATCAATTTGGATTTCAAAAGGAAATAAGTACACTGCAGATGGTACAACTGAGCTTGTGAAAATTTCTAACAAATAATTTTAATGATGGTAAAAAGACTTAGCCAATTTGTTAGACTTGTCTGTTGCATTTGACATAGTGCCCAATTCAAGGCTTCTAAAAAAATGGAAAATATGGATTTTCATGGCATACCATTAAAGCTGTTTACTCTCACATCTTTACCCTATATAAAAAATTGGTAAAAAATGTTGAACCGAATTTGGTTTACCACAAGGCTCTCTTCTTTCACTAATCACTTTTTTAATCTATATAGATGATTTTAAATCAAATTGAATAAATGAATGTATGATTAATGAGAATGGTAGTGTATGAATGTAAATGAAGTGTAGTCTTGTATGGTCTAAGCCAAATTGAGACTCATGATTGAATAACTATCAACCAACAACAACCATGTATCACACTATCACAAACGATTACTATAATGTAAAAATCCACTCGGTTACAAGACCATACAAGTGTAGTCTTGGATGGTCTCAGGGTGTCCATTCCTGAAATGTGTGGTTAATTGAAACCAAACCAACTAAAAATATCAGTATCCACAATCTAGTATTAAAATCTGTATAAAAAAAACTACCTTTACTAGGATTTGAACCTTAGAACTCTTGCCTTCAAATTAAGCTGATATGCCATGATGAGTTCATCACTAGACCAACTCCAGTGGGTTGGTCTGTGGTGACCACTCAGTGGTGGAGAGTGTAGGAAGGCTACACAGCCAGCGATCATTAAGCGATCTTGATGACAATCACTGGCACCAGAGCTGGTAGTGATGGACCACCTATATTCACGGGCTGGAGCACCAGGGACTTCGACCCTGGTGTTTTTACCAAACTTTAAAAATGTAATCTTAAAGAATAAACACAAAAAAATCCCAGTAATAATAGTAAATTACTACTAACTTAGTAGTAGTATACTATTAATAATAGTACCTTTCTAACTATAATTTCATCATTAGGCAACTTCTTCTATGCTGTAATTGTAGTTTTTCCCATCAAATACATTTCTAACTAAAAGGTGTAGGAAGAATTACTGTACTATATATACATGCTTTCAATAATAATTGATTTTCTTGGGGTGAAAACTCTCTAAATTCAAAAAAGAAAAAAAATTAAATTAAAATGTAAGAGTAATAAAAAATGTAATTAGATGAGATTTTGAAAAAAATCATTTTACTTTAGAATTAGTAATAATTAGCACATTAATTCTTTTAGATAGAAATAAACCTATGTCATTGCTAAACAACACACTTTTAAATTATAGAATAACTTCAAGTTCTGACATATTTAGTGACAACAAAAAGGATAAAATACAAAGGTAGTGGAGGTTAAATATTTTAAAAATTTGTATTTTAGGATGAATAGAAATCTCAAGGAAGTGAGATGCAGTTTATATGTAAACAGTTTTTCATAAGGTAAATACCTGATAACCTCTGGAAGCTTAGTCACTTATCTTTCAACTCATCTTAATTTATGACAAAAAAAAAATCACAGAAATGTAAAAATGTTAAGATTTTAGGCCTGCATTTATGACAATGAGTAAGTGTTATCCACGTCAGTATGTACTTCAAACATGAACTATATAATTTAAAATGTTGTACAGGCATAAACAATCAAATTATATATTTAACAAATTTCAGAAAGCAACTATTTTGGTGATAGTAAGTTTATGAAAAATAAATTACTTATATCCTCAGTCTCTAGTAATAGAAAATATAACAGGAACTGAGAAATGTTATTTTCTATAAAATTAGAATCATTAATTAAAAAACTAGAAAACAATATTTTTAAATTTTCATTTACACTTTGAAAATTGTTCACTTTCATGTAAGGGAGTGAATCATGTACATTCTGCAACTATGCAAACTACAGCCTACTGTCGTAAACACTAAAAGCTCACGGGCAATAATCAGCTACAATAAAAACTTTGCATTTAAAAAACATATCAGCTTAGTATTTACTTCAGTATCCTACATAAATATTTACTTACACCAATACAGCTTTGTAATTCTATAAACAAATTCACTATAATGGCTAATACACAGGACCTGGTGGTTAAAATATGAAATAAATAATAAAAATGTAATTTACCTAAGCATGTTTTAATATATAATTATATCAAATGTAAAGCTACTTATTGATAAAACTTCCAATTTTTAAATAACATATCAGACAAATATTCTTCACCATTTTCTATGTACTGTTATAATTTATTTCGTAGATTTTGCATCATGTTATCTGGGATAGCTCTTTTTTTTTAATATATGGAGGTTTTGGATCTTCAATGTTATCAGGTCTACTGATTAAACTCTCTAGAATTTTGATAAACACAGGGAAAATAGTTGCATACTGACAGGTCTGGAGAATGGGCTGGTGATGCAACATTTCAAAGTCGAGAGTTCCAACATTAAAATCCTAGTACGGACAGTTACTTTTATACAAATTGAATACTATATTGTGGATACCGTTCTGTTGTGGATAGTGTTCTTTGGTGGGTTGGGTTTTAATTAATCACATCTCAGAAATGGTCGACCTGAGACTGTACAAGACTACACCACCTTCACAGAAATAATAATACAAAAATAATACGGCTTGTCCACAAAAGAATTATCAACCCCTCATTCTAGTGTTTGGTATAAAAAAAAAATTTATTACGTATTTTTATGAAGTAATTATATAAATAATAAATACTTGTTTGTTATCGCACCGCCACTTTTTTTATGCAACTTCAGATTTCATGAAAAAATTAATAATAACGTTTATTTAAGATGGAAAAAGTAAATTTTTTGGGTCTTTTTATTTTTTCTTTACGTTATGTATTAAGTATTAGTTGCTCAGGCTGTAATTATATGCTTATAATTATAAATATAATCTTTTCTTTCTTTTTCCTGTTTAGCCTCCGGTAACTACCGTTCAGATAATACTTCAGAGGATGAATGAGGATGATATGTATCAGTGTAAATGAAGTGTAGTCTTTTACAGTCTCAGTACGACCATTTCTGATATGTGTGGTTAACCACCAAAGAATACCGGTATCCACGATCTAGTATTCAAGTCCGTGTAAAAATAACTGGCTTTACTAGTACTTGAACGCTGGAACTCTCGACTTCCAAATCAGCTGATTCGGGAAGACGCATTCACCACTAGACCGTGGCTTATAAATATAATCTAACTAAACTTAACCTACGCACTAACCTTGAATAGCGAGCGCAGATTAAGTTTGGTTAGATTATGTAATTTCTCTGCAAATACCTTCAAATCGCATATAATTATAATATGAGCTATTAATAATAATATGTAACGTAACAGAAAAGAATATGGGGAAACAGAAAAGACCCCATTTTTTAATGAAAATAAAAATTACTAAACAATTTAAATTTTGTTGACTCCGTGTACTGACGAATCGCAAGTACATCAACATAATCCTATGCTCGATAACCTCTCTAATTAACGTTAAATAGCATATAATAAGCTTATTTATATTGTTTAAATTAAAATAAGAGTAAAAACATATTTGGCTAAGCTAACAAAGTAGTCATTTTTATTTAACTTAATACACGCCAGTTTAAATACTTCTTTAAAAAAAGAAAAAATTTTTACAGCCTTATAAAGTGTTTAAATATAAAAGTTAAATTCATTCAATTTCCACAATTCACGATAATAAATTAACTTTCTTACAATTAATATTAAACTACATCCAAATTACACTGTTTAATAATGGTGTACTATTTTTCTTTTATATCAAATATTATGGACCTTTTCCAATACAGGTCTGCACGGCTTAAACTTTTTTCTATAGACTTCAGGTATTAAAACAACTCTGCTATTAGCAGTAATTACTGAATTAACAAATATATAGGATGATAATGTTAATTGGACAAGGTTAGCGAGCGCAGAATGTTTGGTTAAATAATGTTGATTTCACGTACTAAAGAATCGTACGTGCATCATAACCTAACCAAACATAACCTATGGTAAAACATACTGAATACACTAAATGCAAATAATTTAGTAAATGACTCTGATACGGTTTTTTAATTAGGCAACTGTAGTTGTAAAGAGTTGAATATTGTTTATGAAATCCTTAATTGTTGTCAGTTGTAAAACTGACAATAATTTATCACATGTTGCACGCATTAACAATAGTAATGCAAACCGCAATTACGCTCTCTTATTCCACCATTATATATAAAGTACCATTAGAATTAAAATTATTTCTTTAACACTGTTTACAGGCATCTTTTTATTTTACTAACGTTAGGTTTTTTACTACTACTTCCTTATTAATATTGAATTATTTAGTTCTAATTTTCGGGTTGGTTTTTTTTCAGTCAAATCTGAGAACGGAATTAGGCGAGACCGAAAATATTTTTCGTTGTGAACAGGATTCCCGTAAATACAGAGATGAACAAGCGGACTATACAATTAAAAAGAAAATATATGGCAATGTACTTACCAAACCCCATTTCATTTTCAGCCGTTGATTGCGTACAGTAGTTCGTTAGCGAATTCGTAAGCACAAAATTTCTAATATTACACATACTGAACACTATACCTGGATTGTAAAACAATTTTATTATTTTAATTTAAAAAATCTTAAATCTAGGAATGATAATGTTGAAGAATAACGAATTTCGGGACCTTAAACTAATACACTTTAATAAGTAAATATAATTTAAATTAACTTTCGATAAACTGTAATATGGAAACGTAAAAATAAAAAATTAAAATTAATATGACAAATTCAGCGAATGAACGGAAAACAAAAATGCATATATCCATACACGCGCACAGCAAAGAACCTGTTGTAATAAACAAAAACGACACATGGATAAGTTACGTATACTGGCAATTACATAATTAATTTAATAAAAATTGTGACAGAGATAAGGAATGATTAGTGTTAAGTTGATTCACAGGGCAGTAGGCATAATGATTAGGTTACTGTATGTAGACAAAACTACGACTGTGCCGCTGTCACCTGTACAAGGTTTTAACACTCTCTGTCTGACATTTATGTAATGTTAAATGCGAAATTTATTAGTTACAACTCTGACATGACTCATTTTTATTATTGTTTATATAGAGTAATTTCTAACATAGCGTAGTACAGTATGTATAGTACTGTACAATATACGTATTCTATTTTATATGTATAGCATTAAATGGGTATACAATATGTTTTTGCATAAATTACTACAGTACTCTACGATTCTCATTAAATGTTTCCGTTAACTGGTGAGATTTTTCCCGTTTCCGCTTCAACCAAAATTAACATTATATCTTCGGTAAAATTCACGGGACCAGGGAAATTTTCCGCTGTAGATAGGATTCCGTTAAATTCAGGTTCCGTTAACTCAGGTTTTAATGTATATAGTAAACTTATTTTTAAAATAATATATTTAAAAAGGTTTTTTTTAATTTAATTAATAAGCTCTACGACAAAAAATGGGTTTCTGATAGTTCGAATTGATTTGCTTAAACTTTTATTTTCAATCAAAACTGTACTATCTTAAATAAATTTCAATGGCTTTCTGATAAAAGAAATTATGTATATAAAAAGGCAATCAAGAATGCTGAACTTGTTGCTTTCCAAGCTGTTAACTGATACCTCTCTCTCTTTTTCTGTTTTACCTCCGGAACCCCGGAAAGATTTACATCGGAGAATAAGTATGTATCTTGATTTCAAGCCGGTAACAACTTTGAACACTATGCACTTTGTATTATTACTTCCCTGCAAATTTATAAGTTCATTTACTCACTAAAAATTTGTACGTAATGTGTTCCTAGTTAGTAAATATTGTTTTTGCATTTCTTTATATTTGTTCGTTAAATTTTATCCGTTGTAAATTTGTTTTTCTGAACGTAATTATTTCTTTCTTCATTTTAAGTTACAGATTACGAGTTTATAAATTAACGTTATCGGTATTAGCTCTGGCAATAACGTCGCCTTTATTACCAGACCACCAAGAAACATAGTAGTCGGTTTAACCGGCAAGTTTCAACGAGAAGAAAGGTTACATCAATTAAAAGTTCTAATACATCGATAACACAGATCGCCATAAATTCAGTGAAATTATTTTTTCGCCACTGAATCCTTCTACTGCAACTTAACATTACTTTGTTCTTAATATAAAATATAAATTATACTTATTAAACGTGTAATGTATGTTGCTTGCGAATAAATCCAACAATTACTTAATGAATTTTTTTTAATTGCATTTCTTTATATATATACAGACCGGTATAATGAGCCTGAGTAACGGATTCCTACTATTAAGAAGAAAGTAGTACAAGAAAATATAATAACGGGAGGAATCCAGAAAGGGACTTAGTAAAGGTAACAGGTCCGTTTAACAATGATATTTTTTAATACTGCTCGCTGGCACAGAATAAACAAATGTTTGTACTGTAACAAGAGTTGCCGGACCAAGGTTTGGAATGCATGGGAACGAAAGCCTCGGTCGATGTTCTCAAGCTTCGAGTTGGATCCGATCCGGCAGGTAAAGAGGCTGTATAAATACCAACGAGAAGATCAGTTAAAATTCAGTTCTGCGAGATATGCGTTCTGCGAACCAGTCCAAGGAGAAGTTATGACATCAGTCCAGTGAGGAGAGTCTGCGGTGCGGTCTACGAGACGGGAGTGCGAGACGTCAGTCAACGAGAGCATTCTGCGAGAAGGTCAGTGAAGAAGCGAATTTCCAGTGTGAATTAAGTTAGACACGATTATGGTGACATCACGAGTAATTGTAGTAAACAAGTGGTTCGGTGAGTTTAACTATATGTGAAAGAAACTATGTACTAAATTTCATTTATAAACTGTTAGGATAAGTTTTATTTGTGAACAGCAAAGGTATTTGCTGTAAAAGAATTTTATACTTCTCATATCTATTGTAAGACTAGTGGTTAAAAGTGTTAGGACAAGCAGTCATGCTATATCTTTTGTCAACGGGACTGTGAATTCTAGTTTTCATTATTTATCTCTGTGAATAAATCCTGACGATTACTTTAAATTCTGTATGTATATTTTGAATGTAATCTCTGTTTTTTATTTTTATTTTTTATGGACACGTAATATTATTATTGTTACTATTATTCTGATTATTATTATTGTGGTTTGATTACTATGATTGATATTTATTTACTATTTTCCATTAATTGTTTTATTACTGTCGCTTACTATTATTTTATTACCACTGTCATTATCATTGATTTTTTTAATAAATTATAATTATATAAATATTCTAAATTGTTAATCTCTCAATATCCTGATCGAGCCGTGAACACGCGACAATATACATGCACAGCTAATTTTGGGTGCTATTATTTTTGCACATTTGTTTGGATTGTATCCGGATAACAGAGTACAATCCACACACATTATATCCGTCACCATAGCAATTGATGCCCGTAAAAAAAATTGGATTTAATTGGTTACAATTTGTGAAATAGTGTTTTTTGAAATAATCATCTTCAGAGGTTTCACAAAAAAACGTATCGTTTAGCTTTACATCCTATAATGAGGTAGACATTATATTTTGTTAATATATCAGTCCGATGTGCTTCGTGTAAGAGTAGTTTGGCAACTATTATCAAAATACACGAATGAATTTATTCAGTTTGAAATTTGGTCTGGGTAAAATGTCTGAATAAATCAATGATCACGAAAACTATCAAAATAGATAAAACAAATTTTTTTTTTCTTACAAATATTTCACGTTCAAAGATTAATTTATTTTCAAACATTAACCAACAGCTGTTATGAAACACCAACAGCCCCAAAGAAACTATTATTTTTTTACTAAAAATTTTAGGAAACCGAACGTTAGTACGAAACGATGGCAAGAGTTGTTAGATCTCATCATTCAGGTTTCTTCTGCGCAATAACGTAACAAAGAATAAACAATCATGTTATCCACTGTTTAAGGAGAAATACGTTTGTCAAGGAAATGAATACTTTTGAGAGGTCACCCCCTCTGTTGAATGGGAATAGAGGTTACTTTTACTGTTGGCACGAAGCAAGACTGCATTTAATAGCTCCGTTTAAAGTCAAGATGATTTGAGCAGAACAGATAAAACTGAAACTAGATTATTATAACTGTTGTATTTCTTGTCTGCTTGGAGCTATTTGGATGGAGAGTGCTCCTTAATTCTATCAAGATGCAGTGAACATTCTGATGTTTTCTTTACATTACTGTATGCTAACTCTCACCGGACGTAGTATGAAATTTTGTCAACAGATTTTGTGAAATGTCAACAGTTGACTGATAAGATAACTCTGTTATTTAAGTCCTTGGATCAGGTTTTGTCATAAAACAATGCATTTTTTTATATTTTATATTGTGTATTTCTTTCATAATTTTATCTCCCTCTATGAATCATGAGACCTTGCCATTGGTGAGGGGGCTTGAGTGCTCAGTGATACAGAGTAGCTGACCGAAGGTGCAACCACATCGGAGAGATATCTGTTGAGAGTCAGGACTAAGGAATGATTCTTGAAAAAGGGCAGCAGCTCTTTCAGTAGTTAAGGGCGTAAGTCAGAACGACTTAAACGACTGAGTGAAAGATTTTCAAAATGTGGTGCTATAAGAGAGTGTTAATCAGATGGGTGGATAAAGTGACAAATAAAGAGGTGTTGCGGCGGCAAATACATGAAGAAAGAAGCATTTGGAAAAATATAGCTTTAAGTGTGTAATATAATATATCCTAATTTCAATTTTGTTTTCTGAACTAAAGGCAAAAATTCTTGGGCCTAGTGAAATGTCACAATAATGATCGACTAGATAATGTTTTCTCAAGAACCTATGTTCTCGGAATGATAACAGAGATCTGATCTCTTGAACGGTGAATGTTACATGTTGACTGAAAACTCACCGACAGGATAGACAGACGTCAAAGATTGTTATACTAACCGCACATCCATGTCATTGTCGGAAATATATTCTGATAGATGGACAGTAACTAGTAAAGGTGCATCTACTAGATTGACGATAAACTTAACAGTCGTAAATGTATTATTTTGATAATTAATTTTTCTTCCTCTACGAGTCATGATACCTTACAGATAGTGAAGGGGTGAGTGCTCAGTGATACAGAGTAGTTAGACCGAAGATGCAACCATATCAGAGAAGTACCTGTTGAGAGCCAGACTAAGAAATGATTCCTGAAAGAGGGCAGCAACTCTTTCAATAGTTGTTAAGGGCGTAGGTCAGGAGGACTTAAACGGCCATATCAACATCACTCAATCTTCTGATCACTGCGCAGGTCAAAGCAATGGAAAACTACAAATGCTTTTTCCAACTGTAGCTCTCTGCAGTTTTTAGCAGAGAAATCGTTTTCCATAGACTACACAGAGGATGACTGTGCAAAATTAATTTCAAGTATAGTATTTAAGGTAATTCCTTCATTCTTTATTATCAGTATTCCTTTTTTCAACTTTTTGATGGATTACAGGATTTGTAATACAAATAGCTTTAATGGTAGTTTAATTTTCTTTACTTTAAATTTTTGAAATGAAAACTTCTTTAGGCGCGTTGCGCGGAGATTTTGAGATATACTTTTGCATGGGAAAATAAAACAACTGACTCATAAGCAAAAATCGTCACAAGACGCTAGAGCTATATATATTATAAATGGGTTAGTTCTCATAACGTATAACACATGGCGCTGATGTGTGACCGTGTACTTTAAAATAGTTTTATATAGGTTTATTAAAAATTGTTGGTTTTAGCTAATTTAGAGATGAAATAATTTTTAACAATTAAAAATTAGTATGAATTGATAAAATATTTATTTTTAGCAGTAATAATTTATTTTAATTAAATAAATACCTACTTAATTTTTAACTCTATTCAAATAGTCTCACATCAATCAATGTCATCTATTGCATTTTAAGACAACTAATCAAGACCAGCACTATGTACATTGTACATTTTAAAATTTAAATAGATGCAAACAGTGCATTGGTACATTCTAAAAAGAATGCAATAAATTATACTTCTATAAATATACATATAAGCATAGCACACGCAACGCGGTAGGATAAAGCATATATTTTATATGCCATTCGAGATATTCAAAAGAATAAAAATTATTTTTTTACATTTACAAAAGAATTATGAAGCTTACGTAATCAGCGATATAGGAAAACACAAAAGAGAAAATTTTCAGAACAGACACGCCGATGAAAAACCCAGACAAAAAGAATTATCGAATTGATAACTCATTAATTCAGAATAGTAAAGCTAACTGGCAATACATCATGAGAAGAAAAGTATTAATTAGAGTGATGCTAGAAGGTGTAAAAAAGAAAGGCTGAAAATTAGCAAAGATTACAGACAATCTAACAGGAAATGGGAGATTTCAGGATAATAGAATTTTAACTGGGAATAGAGAAGAATAGGCAGACATAGCGCAAAGGACTTGTCTAAGTGCAGATAACCACAATACAATACTTTGGCTTACAAGAAAGCCCCTTATTACACTTAAGGTTCAAACAAACGCAATAAAATAATTCTAAACCAATGAACAACCACCAAATAAAGTATTTCCTGAAATAAATTAATTATTAAATTATTAATTATTAAATTAATTAACTGTTAAAAAGACCTTCCCACCAATTTATTAAAACAAAATTATAAGATTTTCTTTTACAAAAGAAATCTGTAGATGAATTTCTAAATAATATAATTAAAAAAATAAAATAAAAAAGCCCAGAATTTTTTAACAATTGAAGAACATAAGAAAGAAGCCGTAATAAGAAAGGGAGTCCGACAAGGATGTTCCCTATCTCCGTTACTTTTTAATCTTTACATGGAACTAGCAGTTTATGATGTTAAAGAACAATTTAGATTCGGAGTAACAGTACAAGGTGAAAAGATAAAGATGCTACGATTTGCTGATGATATAGTAATTCTAGCCGAGAGTAAAAAGGATTTAGAAGAAACAATGAACGGCATAGATGAAGTCCTACGCAAGAACTATCGCATGAAAATAAACAAGAACAAAACAAAAGTAATGAAATGTAGAAATAACAAAGATGGACCACTAAATGTGAAAATAGGAGGAGAAAAGATTATGGAGGTAGAAGAATTTTGTTATTTGGGAAGTAAAATTACTAAAGATGGACGAAGCAGGAGCGATATAAAATGCCGAATAGCACAAGCTAAACGAGCCTTCAGTAAGAAATATAATTTGTTTACATCAAAAATGAATTTAAATGTCAGGAAAAGATTTTTGAAAGTGTATGTGTGTATGTTTGGAGTGTCGCTTTATATGGAAGTGAAACTTGGACAATCGGAGTATCTGAGAAGAAAAGATTAGAAGCTTTTGAAATGTGGTGCTATAGGAGAATGTTAAAAATCAGATGGGTGGGTAAAGTGACAAATGAAGAGGGGTATTGCGACAAATAGATGAAGAAAGAAAAAAAATATAGTTAAAAGAAGAGACAGACTATATAGGCCACATACTAAGGCATCCTGGAATAGTCGCTTTAATATTGGAAGGACAGGTAGAAGGGAAAGATTGTGTAGGCAGGCCACGTTTGGAATATGTAAAACAAATTGTTAGGGATGTAGGATGTAGAGGGTATACTGAAATGAAACGACTAGCACTAGATAGGGAATCTTGGAGATTGCATCAAGCCAGTCAAATGACTGAAGACAAAAAAAAAAATATATAAAAATGTGCTCAAAAAATGTTCAATATTGCTTTCTTAATTATGATTTATTTTATATATTTAGTATTTTCAAAATATTTACCATATTATTTCATGTTTATATTTTAAATTATTAATTACTGTGGTTAAAGCCTTTTTTATTTTAAAATCTACTCTATTCAAGTTCAGCACAGTTTCCCTTGATCCAACCTGCTAAATGCTGAAACAATCCCTTAGTTTATCTATGGAGTACCTATCTGTTCCGGAAGCAGTTTTTTTAACGTATTATTATGTACCAATAATATTACCTTGAAACCAAATATTTATTTTACTTTTACTAGTTACATAAAACTGTAATAATTAATGGAAAATTTTCAACAAAACTATTTTACAAATTAAATTTCTCAAGGAAGAATAAATGAAATTAAACAATCTTGCTATTAATTACTCAGGCATTGGTACAGAACTATACTAAAAAAAAAATCTTATAATTCTGATGTAGAAACAAGTACTGGTCATTGCTTGAATTACGTGAAGCATGTCCTAATAGATTAAAAAGAAAATTAACGTAAAAACAATTAAAAAATTTAATTGCATTTGCTTATTTTTTTTTATAAAGACCTCATAAAAAAATTATAACTTAGTATTAGTAGTATATAAAATTATTTTATTCAGATCGGTATGTAAAGTGGCCTACCTACATGGATAATAAAAGGAAGTACTTAGCGTTTATCAGAAAGGATCAAGAGAAAGTGTGCAGAAATCTTGATTAGAGCAACATCACATATAAAAATTAATTAATAAAAAGGAGAAATTATTATGAGATAATTAGAATAGATGTATGACAATAGCAGTTTATATATACTTATGTAAAGATAGTAAATAAATATAGTCAGGACAGAATACATCAGGAAAGAGTTAGAAGAAAAGTAGGAAGGCATTAATAGAAAAAATATTAATTAGAAGTTATTATTTAAACATAAATCAGAAAATTTAAATTAAAAATTTAGGGATAATTTAAAAGCTCAAAGAAATAATATTATATTTATAAAAAACATCTTACAATTTAATTTTGAAAAAATTGATCTTTTAAATTAGATACATTATCGCAAACGACAATGGAATCTTTTTACTCTTCTCATAGATCAAAGTGTTTTATATTATTATGTGAGAATCATATTCTTGATTTGAAATATGTTGATAATATTTTTTAGGAATAAACATTTTTTTAAGCATAGAAATACATGAAATATTAGAATTTTAAATTTAATAATATCTATCAGGCTATACAATACACATTTACATACAATCACTGGAAAAACACTGGATTACTGCCAAACAGTGAACCAACAGCCCCATTTTAATTCATGAAAACACAGCAAAGCAGTATGATTTCATTTTGTAGCAAATGAAGTCAATTTGAATGTCTCGTCCAAAACTTTTATACATTGCGGAACAGAAATTCTGTTCTGTTTTAGTAGTAGAAATTCTACTACTATCGTTAAAAGATACTACCCACATAATTATCAAGTATAAATCTGTTAATTGGAAAGTTAAATATATTAACTTATCCTTGAATGTACATTTATGAAATGCAATATTTGCTGAAAAGAATGGTCAGTTATTAATAAAAAACCAAAAACCTTTTTAATACACCAGGCAATGGACCTGTTTTCGTATAATTCAACAGAATACTTCAGACTATGTGAAAGAACTTTATTGTGTTTCCTCTGCCAGTTTTAATAAATTATCAAACTATTTAAAAAACTTTCCTACAAATTTATCTAAAATGTTATTAAAAGATTTTCTTTTACGAAAGCTTACTCTGTCGAATTTATACTAATACTAAATAAAATACTACTTAATAAAAAAAATAATAATATAAACTTTCACATAAATATGCATTCAAAATAATTTTATATGCTAACTTCTGAATTATGAATTATTTTGTAGTGATTTTTTATATTTAATATACTTACCTTAAAATTGATTTGTTTGTATTTAAATAATTAATATGGATTTTAAACTCATCAATTTTTTATGTTATAATCTGTTAACCTTTGAACCACATCACAATTTTAACCAAACATAAAGTTGGATAGTTACAATTCATCCAATCACTGATTTTTTGAAATACTGACAGAATTTTCAAATTGTGATAAGTAATTGTATATCTTCAGATACTGTGGTATCATCAACAAAGAGTAAATCAATGGAATTGTTTGTGGTGCATTGAACTTTAAAATAAAATTTATTTCTACCAATAAGTATATTTATCTAAAAATGAAGCGGACAACATAGAAGAAAAATTAACTAATTTTATCGTATACTTAACTGTAATTGTATCATAAAATAAATATTGTATTAAAAATAAATTATATTATAGAGAAGAAAAAACTGCTTCTTTCCAGAAGGCGTAATAAATCAACAAAAGGGAGAAATTATTCTGCATGCTTGTTTATGATGAAACAAAAGTTAAGTGTTGTACATAATTCAATCATAATTTTAAAATTAATTTAATAAATTAACTGGCTACAATTGTGTTTATAGAACACTGATATAAACATTGATCCATTTATAAAAGTAAAAGCACAACATATACTAAAAATACTGATGCAATAGTGGAACGAGTGCTTATTCACAAGTACACTTACACAAGTAATAAATTCTATGATATTTAAAATCTTTTTGACACTTCTCTTCATTTATTGAATAATAAACTTATGTTACAAATAAAAATAAAAAATAAAAAAATATCACTAAACTGATGACTTTTATTCAGATATTACAAATATACTTGTAAGGATATTTCAAATTATCCTGCATAACCATTTCATTTATATAGGAAAAAATGTAAGCTTGAGAATAAGCTAGATAAGGGGTGGTTCAATTTCACAAAAAAGCAAAAGTAAATTTAATTGGCAGATTATTCTTGGAAGAAATACTGAGCTTCATAATGTTTATAGATATGTTGAAAAGCATAAAATAAGTGTGATAACGCTTTAAAAAAATAAACTTTTCTGTATTAAGTTTTGGATGAATAAATTAAAAATAAATCATAGACCATATCCTACAACAGATTATACTTCATAAATTTTAAGAAAGTGACCAAAGTGTGAGAAGGCAGGAATAGATTAGTTACAAGATAAAACTGTAGCTCAAGATGGATCTACAGAGGAGAATGTGTCAAAAGTGAGTTAATAACCCTATAAATCTACCTTTTAAACTGATATACACTTTCTTATACTTTATTAGACAGATATTACATGATTTAAAGATAATAAAATTATCTTTTATTAGTGTGTTCTCATGCCTTTGGTCAGTGGAAATCTTGGCATATCATAATAACAAGTTTCATATCTATCAACAGATGGAAGGTATCATTTCAACTCTACTACAATAATCTTTTTAGAATAGATGCCATATAGGAGAGCATACACTGATAAACAAAAATGTTTATAAATAAAAGTACAGTAAAAACTTTATCACAGTTTTGTTCTATAGCATAGGATAACAAAAAATTCAAAATTTAAACAATTAATATTTTTCTTTTTTACGTTTACATGTTAAGTCCACATTGAATGGGCGCAATAAAAAGACTGCCATATTATAAAAAAATAATATTTTAATGAAATACACAGGTGAAAAACCTACAACTTAATAAAAATAAGAAAAGGAGTTTGCTGAAATAACACAATGAAACTGTAGTGTGAACAAGAGATACTGATTTCTGTAATGTGGAAATGTTTATATAATTTACCTTAGGTTTTCCCAATGAAGTTTCTTAAATTTTTGAAGAGAAATGCTTTAAATATCATTTTAACATTAGGCTGTGAATCATTAAACTATAACAATCCAATAATAATAATAATGACAAAAAAGTAGAAAAAATTTAATTACCTCTGTAGACAATGTAACTTTGTCTAAGTAACTAAGTTACTTTTCACCATAACTAAGTTGAAAACTTGGTTACGTGAAAAAATTTGCAACGAGATCGTCAGAGAAATCTTCTCTACAAGCAAATGAAAGAATTACTCAAATTATCTATTAGATAAGATTTAAACATATGTAAAAAATAAAAATGAATTGAAATCTCTACTAAAGTTTGTTAAAACATTTTGGAAGAAATAATGAAGTCTGTTGTTCGTAACAAATTCAATCTTAAAATAAGAAAAAGCAAAAATAATGAAATTTAAGAGAAAGTAAGATTAATTACAATAATATTATGATAAGAGAGGACATGATGGGGAAAACAAGCTGAGAAAATTAGGTAAGTTACTTTTATGGAAAAGTGGGAAGAGAATTTGTAGATGCAGATAATTAAGTAAATGGAGAGAATAACAAGACTGCAGGAATAATACCAAAAGAAAGTCCCAGGAAATGAATAATTAAGATGAGGGAGGATGTAAACAAGAAATGTGAATTAGTGGTGAGAACACCACACAGAGGATGAATGTAGGCAGGAGAAGTTAAAATGGGAAGATAGATAATTCAACATCTAATCCACGAGTTTGAATGAATGATTAACATGAAGAAGAAAGGGCATGGTAAAGCATTAGTAACAATATTTAATAACAATAACAATATTTAGTAACAATATTTAAAATGGATTAAAACACTCTTTTAATAGGGATAAAGATAAAAAAAAAAGTTTTTTAAAGATAAAATTTGGAGCTTTGAAAGTTGATCATATTTCTAAAATTTTCTAACCAAACAACCTAAGCTGAGGAAATATTTTGAAAATAATAAACATTTTTTTTTAAATGTTTATTATTTTATTTTTTTTAAATGTTATTTTTTCAAAATAAACATGTTTATTATAATAATAAAGAACTGTGATATGTTATAGCAATGAATAGCTTGCACATCATGATATATCACAGTTCTTTATTATTATAATAAACATGTTTATTTTGAAAAAATAAACATTTAAAAAAATTAAATAATAAACATTTTAAAAAATGTTAACACATTATAACATGTCAAGTGATTGACATTATTAAATATTAAACTTAATATTATTAAACTTGTATCCTCTAAAATCAAGAATTTCCATCCAATTCTACTGGTTTAGTACAAAATACTATAACTTCTGATATATAAGCTTATCTTTCTTAAATGCTTATCTTTCTTAAATATTTAATAATGTCAATCACTTGACATGTTATAATGTGTTAACATTTTTTTTAAATGTTTATTATTTAATTTTTTTAAATGTTTATTTTTTCAAATAAACATGTTTATTATAATAATAAAGAACTGTGATATATCATGATGTGCAGGCTATTCATTGCTATAACCTATAACATATCACAGTTCTTTATTATTATAATAAACATGTTTAATCAGAAGTTATAGTATTTTGTACTAAACCAGTAGAATTGGAAAGGAATTCTAGATTTTAGAAGATACAAGTTTACCACACATATGGAGACAGGTCTTATTTGCAATCTTCTGGAAAATGTAAAATAGAAAAGTGATTGGCATTATTAAATATTTAAGAAAGATAAGCTTATATATCAGAAGTTATAGTATTTTGTACTAAACCAGTGGAATTGGATGGAAATTCTAGATTTTAGAGGATACAAGTTTACCACACATATGGAGACTACTGGTTTTATTTGCAATCTTCTGGAAAGGAAACAAGAGTTCCTAGACACTATCACAGGGAACTTAAGAATAATTTAGTTACGATAGAATGGTAAATTAAGACAATAGATACTTTATTAGAAGTTGATTGAGGGTAGAACGTATTCTGTCCGGTGATGTAAAGCATCATATTTATGTTGCAATAACATAAACTTAACCTTTATAGTGACTACGTTCGGTTTTACGAACTTCAGAATTTTATTAGGAAAATTACGGGCTTGAGAATTCTGTTTGAAAAATGCCAACGTCCGAAAAACCTGGACGTCTGAAATTATATTTTGAGCATCTGGAAAATTGTTCATAAAATAATTAATGTTACATTAGCATTTTTATGTTACAGTAATGTGAACGTAATGCAATTAAATAAATATTTTGGTCGACTTATTAGAAATATATATAACTTACCACCAAACTCGGCAAAATAAAAAGGTAAAAAAAAAAACAAATACCAATAGTCGACTTTCGCAGGATCAGGCATCATCAGTCGGTACATAATTCTACAATTACATCAACAAATAACAAAAACCAAAATGAAATAAAAACTTAAAAAACATAAACACTCCAAAGACCACCAAATTTGCAACACCATTGCCAATACCCACAT
This sequence comes from Lycorma delicatula, assembly GCF_047948215.1. Taxonomy (NCBI): domain Eukaryota; kingdom Metazoa; phylum Arthropoda; class Insecta; order Hemiptera; family Fulgoridae; genus Lycorma; species Lycorma delicatula. Next base: position 251,381,799 of record NC_134455.1, read on the forward strand.
CGGAAAGATGTATATTTAAAACGTCAAACTACATTGTTATTCCGTTGCCAACTGCTACAACGCACTATATCTTTAATTAAAACATCATCTTCAAAAACGATCTGTTAATTAATCATTTCGAACTTTTGTTAAAATTTATAAATATACTATTTTTCAAGTATACTCATTTTTTATTGTTGTAACAAATATCAAAAATGTTTAAATTATTTTTATAATCAGAAATACTACACTTACATTGCAACAAATGGTTGGCCATATTAGACACCTCTCTTTTTCTCTAAGCATTTTAATGTTCCATAAATATTTATTAAAAGATTGTTAGTTTACCAATATAAATTTTATTAGGAACTTGTGCATTGTAACAGCACCACCATCATTGGGAGGTTATAAACCAGCGCAACTGGTGGCGAGTTATTTATTTTAAATAAATAAAATTATAAACGTAATCGTAATATAATAGAGTTTCATGGGCGCTATCTAAGATCTAACATGTGATGCAATTGTCAGTCGGTAGTCACAGCGAGCACAATCTTTGAGTTATCAGATATCCAAGAGTCAGCCTAGAGTGCCCTATTCGCAAATGGCTGATAATAACCTCCTCTCAATGGTAATTTCTGCTCGAAAAGTTGCACGGTGACAGTTTTCTTAATTGAGTGAATTTTTATTGTTCATGGTAGCATTCCATTCACATTGCCATTCATCATGAACCACCCTATTTAGGAAACAGAGATCGTTGGAAGCGATGCGATTGGTGAAAGGAAGCTGGAAACAAGCCTCCTTTGCTGCACATCAGCGCACTCATTACCTGAAAGCTCAATATGGTTGGGATCCAGCTTCTGCTGGATCCCCAACCATATTACGGTGGTACATTTGCAAAATAACACGCTGAATCTCACAGACAACAGGGTTAATTGGAGTACACATTACTAATTGCATGCAAGACACTCATGAAAACATGGGAAGCCAAACAAATATGTTCTGCTGTCAAATACAAAAATCACAGCTAACAGAATTAATGTTTTTAGAGCCATCCGCATATGCTGTAGCATCAGGATTCAGGAAATTTATAAAAAAAATGTTCGCAATATCGATTTGTATTCTTTTTATTATACTGACAAAGATCAAAGCAGTAATTAAAAGAGAAGGCCGTCAAGGGCCTTCTTTTCTTTTGAGCAGAGAAAAGGCGCTGAGTTCTGATGCCTATCGGAACAGTAGATATAGGTTGTTCCTGTAGCGATTAAAATGCCGGTTGAGATACCACATCAAAAGTTGGATGACATGGTTGCGCTTTAATGCCTTTCACACAGGAGCAACTTTATTTCTTCATGGAATCCTTAATCACAATCTGATAGATTAATAAATTAATCATTATAACAGGATAATAAATATTTATTACTTTAAATTTGATTTTTTTTATATTAATAAAGATAACTTATAAAACTGAGAAACCATGGAAAACGAAATTCATTTCCATAGAAACCTTTATGAAAAAAATTAACTTAAGAATATCTTTATTCATGTTCAGTTTAAATGTAATTATTTTCATTCTGTTCCACATTATGGGAAATAAAAAACTTAAAAGGCAGTAGGAAATAATTCTGCAACCAATTCTTTTTTAACTGGCTAAAAAAAGTTTTCTTAATGGTTTAATATATGCACTAACTTTCCTAGCTACAAACAAGATTTTTATTTTATTGATAATTCTTCGAATTGATTCATCCACCAGGATGCTCTCAGCATTATAGCACTTTCGGTTATTTACTTGTGAATAAATAATAATATAAGGTGCATAATATATGGCGATACAATATATTAATACAGGAGGCGGCAGTATCGCAGTAAATTGCTTCTCGGCCTCTGGCTCCGTACTGTAAACTTGCACTGCAATACCGTTGCGATTTTCTGCAACAACATTATTTTACGTACACGTTGTCGGGACTGTACAATAATCTGTGGCAGTTAGTCAACCAACCTACGTTGCGGCGAAGTGTTATACGAAACAGCGGCAAAATGTGTTGCAGGAAGGCCGCCGTCGGCTAAATAAAGACGTTTTCTTTGTGTGTCGGTGTTTCCATCTTTGCAGTTCGTGGAGCCAAGGAAAGTTCCAGATCCTCTGGCAGGTTCGGGAAGCGATTTCGCTCCGACCTCGCCGGTGGTCTAGAGTAGGAGCTCTTAACCTTGACTGTTTCGAACGGGGTTCCGTAAGGACAGGTGGCCTTGCTCGGAATAACTAAGCCGAACGCTCACCTGTTTTGTGATAGGATTCATTCAATCTGCAGCTGTAGTGCCTGACAGTGCAGTTGGTGTATTTTCTCGTTGGTAAGCTGCTATGGAGCAATCCTGGGGACATTGTCTCGAGAACTTGGTTGGTTTGGCCAAGGACTGACTTGGTTACCAGTGACCCCTTCCTGCCGAGAAATTCACTGTCAGTTCTCCGCCGAGGCCAGGGTCCTCTAAGGAAGTCATGGAGGTCTCCACAAGGGGGACGGGCCCTACCCTCTCGTGCAGTGGCGGATTGCACGAAAAATCCTGCCAATACCTCTGCGTCGAACTGTGCGGTGAAGACTTCGGTCGGAACTGTGCAGGGAGAGCAAGGGAGTAGAAGTTTGCCTAGGGCAACGAGGGCAGAGGAGCCCGAAATCCTCAAAGCGATAGACAGCCAAAATCCAGCGTTGGATATGGCTGTCGAAGACTTTCTCAAGGGGACCAAGGTGGTCCGGCAGTTAAGGCGGAAGGAAGCCTCAAAGAGCCACTGGGTGATCCGGCAGGTCTTGGTGGCTGGTGGTTGGGTGTTGTCATTGCGTCCTTGCAGGACACAAGGCAGTTTAGTTAGACCGCGCCTGCAAAGTGCGTTTCTTATGCCTTTGTGAAAGGCTTTGATGCTGGACACTGGGTCGGGGGTAAGTAATGCAGGTCGCACGACATACCCCGGGCAAAGATCGTGCATAATGCGGCATATGGCGACACCTGAATTGGGAGAAGCTTTCGAGAACGGTCGTCACCATATTGAACGCTTGCGTCTGGGTCAGTTAAGCCTGCACCATCCCCGGGCGGCTACCACTGAAGCCATGAGAATCCTTGAGGACTACGACCTCGAGGTCCTCTTGGTCCAGGAGCCGTACACGGTCGGGGATAGTGTGGTCGGCTTCCACGGGGTTGATGTTATTCATTCTCATGGGGAACGGCCGCTCTCTGCAGTCGTAGTCAGCCCGGGGATTGTTGGGTGTCTTCTGGATGCCTCAATTTTCTGACAAGCAGTTCACCGTCGTGCAAGTCACGAGGGGTACGCTCGATGTTGTACTGGTGTCGGGATACTTCCAGCTTGGATGGAGTATTAATGACTTGGGGAAGTTGGGGCAGATTCTGGACGGTCTCCTGAGCATCAGAATGGTGGTTGTTCTGGACGCTAAAGCCAAGTCTTCCGCCTGGGTTTCACCACTTACTGACCCCAGAGGCGGTGGTCTTGCACAGTTCGTTGAAGCCAGAAACCTCTACTTGCTTAACGAGGCAGAACAACCACCAACTTTCTCTTCCGAACTGAGAGAAAGTTACATCACTTTGGTCCGTCACCTTGGTGACGGACGACTTGCTGCGAAGTACAAGTAGTTGGACTGTCTGGCCCGAGGCCAGTGTGAGCGTTTATAGGCTTATAATCTAAGAGATCGTTTTCGGGGCGGTCCAAGAGCACCAAAAACGGGTCACCATGACCTAAGGGACCTGAATCAGGACAGGCTGCGGCGTGAGTGTGCGGCTGCATTACAGGGTTGGAATGGCTCATGGAGCACAGGGAAGAGGTGGAATTGATGGCTGAACTATTCGGCCGAGCCACCAAGACTGACTGCGATAGAGTCCTAGGGGGCCTCAGCCCATGGACGGACCCTTAGGTAGTGGCCAGTCCGCTGACCGGAGAGTGCCTAGAGCCGTCATGACCGCTGCTTCCGGGGAGCCGTCTGTTAAACGCAGGCGGGAACCTGCGTTAAGGTTCTCTGACCTTAACGTGCTGCGCGCAAGAGTTAGGTCCGCTAGGAGAAGATACCAGCAACACCCCCTAACGAGAATTATCGTTGATAACATGTGCGTTGAGGGTCTGCGGATGTACCGGCGCGCCCGTAATGAGTACGTTCATGCCATCAAAGTCATGTTTTGGCAAGACTCCATGCGCGAGTTGCAGTGCAGCCTCTGGCAGCTCGCGAAGTCATGTTACCGGCCAAAGCCATTGCACATGCTGTCCAGTGTTCGATGCGGGTGTGGGGGTCGTGACCACACTTTTACATCTGTAGCGACTTACAAGGGTTCCTGGATGTTCTGTTTCTAGATACTCTGAAGGGTGAAGCAGAAGTCGGCGGTAGGGCGGGTGAGACACCATTCCCTGACGTACGGGCTGTGGATCCCGTAGATATAAACCGAGTGGTTTCTCGAATGGAACTGAGAAAGCACCGGGGATTGACCAAATTAAACCGGATATTTGCTATTATCTGCTGCTTGTCATAACAGAGCTCCTTGCCAGGCTGTTCTCGAGGTGCCTAAACTGGGTTGCTTTCTGACTTATTGGAAGATGGCTTTGGTTAAGGTGCTCTTAAAATCAGTAAAGGATCTGAGTGAGGTCAGCAGTTATCGGCCCATCAGTCTCTTTTCGGTAATTGGCAAGTTGCTTGAAAGGCTGGTTGTGGAACGGCTCTGGGAAAACATCGATATGAACTCACTTCTAAATCGAGACCAGTATGGCTTTATGAAAGGGGTTGGCACCGAGGATTTCATCTTAAATGCTCTTGCTGAGGTGGAAAGCGCTGACTGTAAATATGTTTTGGCAATTTTTATAGACAGAGGCAGCATTTGCTTCCTTGTGTTGGAGTTCTGTCCACTATGAGTTGGAACGCTGCAATGTTCCCGTAGCCCTGCAGGCCGTAGTACGTGACTACTTGTCTGATCGCACGGCTCTGTTTAAGGATGTGCAGCTAGTTGTAGAAAGTACCTAGTAGTAGCTCGCGATGGAAGCATGGCAGCAAGATGGCCCGCCCCGACTAAGGGAAGGTCCTTGTATTGATTTATACAGGATCTGGGGGGATGGTATGCCTCTTCTTCGTTTTAAGGGCAACGGGAGCCCGAGTGCTCTCCAACCATGTAAATTTAAACCATTATTTGTTTCGGTTCCGCCTGGCAGCTGATGAGCTGTGCGTCTGCAGGGAGATCCATTCGAACACATGATGTTCGGCTGCCCTGTTCTTGGTTTGGGGGGGGCAGAACTCAGGCCATCCTGGAACTTAGAGGTCAAGGGGAAAATTGGCCACTCCACAAGCGGCGAGTCAATGTGGCGGGAGCCTTATTGTCGGACTGTGTGGAAGTTCCTTGATGCAGTTGCTTTGTTCAGCCGATATCAGTAGTTTGCCTAAGGGAAAAGACTCCCACTGTGCTGCTGTAGGAAGCTAACCAAGAGATATGGCTGGCTACCAGCCAGATTAAGGCTCCAAGCGCTTTAATGGTGAACAGGTATTTGCTGGCATTCAGCAACCTAGGTGTGGCAGCGAATTCCTGCTGTCTTTGACGAGATAAATTTAATTATTGATAGTCATATATGTATTAGTAGTTGATAGGATGCACCTACCCATTTTAGTGATATATGACAAGTGGGTGATGGGACACACAAGTGAGTGGTGTATTGTACCACGCTTATTTTGCTCACGCTTTTAGGTTAGTTCTAGGAGCTAGTTAGGACACTGGTCGCTAAACTGTTTCGAGGCTGAGTAGCCGTTTGTAGCACAGGCATTTGTTCTTATGCTTTTGGGCAACCGAATGGGGTTGGTGGCAGGAGAAATGTCAAGCAAGCAAAAAAAAAGAAAAAACAGGAGGCAGTATGCTGCTGGTGTTATTATATTAATTTCATTTGCGTTAAAAAATAACATTAAATTCTAGCATGTGATTGGGTGTAAATATGTTAATAAGAACATAACAAATATGCAGTATGAAAATTAATACTAGGTCTTCCAGTTTAATAACTGGAAATAAAAATCACCTGGAATGTGCAATGTAAAAACAAAAAAAGGGTATTTAAGTAAGAGTTAATTAAAATGTTTCAATACAATCCTAAATAGAAGACTTCAGGTTATCCAGATGCCAGTGTTATTCTCACCAGAAGGAAGAAAAATCGCTTATCGTTCATTAGACCCTTCAAGTGCCAGTTCCAGGATCAAATGTATGCAGAGTTAATAGAAGTTAGCTAACAGTGAGTGCAAAATTATTTATTTTACTACTAGTAAAAGTAGAAGTATACTTTCCGGTTCTATGGAACTTCACAACATCTTAACAAAACCGAAGACACTCTACTAAATTATGAGTTAAAAATCTAAATCCAAATTACTATTCTATTTTAATTCTTTAGAATATCTAAAAAATCATGCTTTATGGACAGAAAAGTACATAGGGATTAAACTAGAATAGGGACAGGTAAGTAAGGGAAAGAATAATGGAGAAATATGAATTTTTTTAAAATGCTATTACAAGAGTTACAGAATAAGCATGTAGATTTTGACAGAGTAGGTAAATGTGGAATTATTTATCCTTAATAAAGCCAATATTGAAAAATAACTCTGGATAAAAATAAAGTAAAATTATTTAACATATGATTCCATCAGGGATTTTTTCATACTTGGAATACACATTAATTCATATCAACAACACATTGACCAGTTTATTTTAAGTTGCACAAACTTCAATTTTTTTTCACATTAGAATATTAGATAATTCAACGATATGAAAATTAGACTTAAATAATGTTATATACTTTTTAATATCTGCACTCTTCATTTATGTTACATTACACTGCACAAATATTACACACATTTTTAACACTAGCAAACTCATGAATGTTTTCTAAAATCTAAAACATTTTCATATCTTTAATATTATAACATGTAGTCTGTAAACTGAAAAAAGCATCTGAATTTACTGCTAGATCTTCAATAGCTACAACAGTTTTACTGTTTTATTTTATTGATTATTGTTAATCAATAGTGTTTAAATCATTAAAAAAACAATTGGGGTAATGTATAACATTCTAATACAATCTGTTGATCAGATCTCAAATTTGTTCAAGCCAAAACCATCACCTCTTAACCTATTATTATAGCCACTAAGTAAAGCAGTAATATATTACCAACCTGAAGTCTTGAGTCAGTGTTTTCTATGGCAAAGTATTGTTAGTATAGCGCATAAAACTTTCAACATCTCTCTAAAAAATTTTTATCATTTGCTTGGGGTTAGACTATCAAGGTTGATACATCTTGACACATGAGGTTCACGAACAACATTACCAAAGAAAACCTAGATCTTTGCAATGCTGCATACCACTATTCTAGAGGTTTAGTCCACTTTAAATCATGTACACTTAATCTGACATTGACATGTGATTGCTCTGGCCAATGGATACATCTTGACGCATGAGGCTTCATGAACAATATTACTAAATAAATCCTAGATCTTTGTGATGCTAGGTAAAATCAATCTAGGGGTTTAGCTTACCCTAGATAATTACATATTATTTCCATTGGCATGTGACTGTCCTGGCCGATTGATACTTCTTAATGCATAAAACAATATTATAAGAGATGCTATATGGATGCAATGCTGTGTATATACTGATTAAGATAATCAGATTATTTATAGTCATGTAGTTACTTATGATTATACATAAACTAATCTATTTGTGAGAATTATGATTTATTCTATTTAACTTTGATTCATTGTATATTTAAATAAGTGAATATAATTACAATTTATGTTTTGAGATAACTATTACTATTTGTCATTCATAAATGATCACAATTTGTTCTAAACATGAATTTAGACATTTCCATTATGACTTGGCAATACGTGCCTTGTAATTTTGTTATCTTGATAAATACAACACTACGATTTTATAAGTTGTGTACAATTGCATGATATTATTACATTACATTTTAAGTGTTAATTGTACCTTTTTTGTTTTTAACATAAGTTACTGTATAGATCATTTATTTGTTACATTATTGTCTGCACTACTTCATATGTATAATTGTATTAAACCTGCAATTCAAAAACTGTTATTTTTACCATTCTTATTACTTGTAAATTTGATCATAATTTAAATGAGTAAATAACTTTGTAAGACTTTTTGGAGAGCAGTGTATGCTCAGTCCTGACATTTTCTTTCTAAAAATGTAAACAAACTTGTTATTTTGGTATTGCCATGGTTACCAGTTGTTTGTACTTATTATGTTAATATGAATTATTAAAATTAGTACGAAGTCATATTTATTACCTTCATGAAATCCTTAATCACAATCTGATAGATTAATAAATTAATCATTATAACAGGATAATAAATATTTATTACTTTAAATTTGATTTTTTTTATATTAATAAAGATAACTTATAAAACTGAGAAACCATGGAAAACGAAATTCATTTCCATAGAAACCTTTATGAAAAAAATTAACTTAAGAATATCTTTATTCATGTTCAGTTTAAATGTAATTATTTTCATTCTGTTCCACATTATGGGAAATAAAAAACTTAAAAGGCAGTAGGAAATAATTCTGCAACCAATTCTTTTTTAACTGGCTAAAAAAAGTTTTCTTAATGGTTTAATATATGCACTAACTTTCCTAGCTACAAACAAGATTTTTATTTTATTGATAATTCTTCGAATTGATTCATCCACCAGGATGCTCTCAGCATTAATAGCACTTTCGGTTATTTACTTGTGAATAAGTAATAATATAAGGTGCATAATATATGGCGATACAATATATTAATACAGGAGGCGGCAGTATCGCAGTAAATTGCTTCTCGGCCTCTGGCTCCGTACTGTAAACTTGCACTGCAATACCGTTGCGATTTTCTGCAACAACAGTATTTTACGTACACGTCGTCGGGACTGTACAACATTCTGTGGCAGTTAGTCAACCAACCTACGTTTACGCGCCTATTTCTACTTATAATGAGCCAATGTTGTAAATGTCTCGTAATTCGAGGCAATATAACAACAACTTAAGTCGGCAACTGCTAGTCACCGGCTAGTATGGATTCTTTTCTATGGTTAGAATATAATTAACTTTTGTAACAAAAAGTCTAACTAAAAATTTCACTCTACTGGCTAACATTTTACAACCAGTTTGTCTTCAGATTCTTATTGTACCTTTGTCTATAAAAGAAGTTACACAAAATTTTTTTACCAAATAGCTTTGTAGACTTTACTTAGAAAGAAACAAGTACAACTAAATATGATTTTCCAGTTTCTTATTATTCAGAAGTTAATTAAATCAAGTAAAATCATTAAATATGCATAAATCACTCCGCCAACACAAAAAATATAATTGTAACTATAACAAACAGTAACACAGTAGGTTAAAATAATTACCTCTTTTGAGCTGTCCAAGTGGAAGGATATATCTGTTGTGGAGAATCATCTCTACTTTCTCCTCCAGACCACATTCCTTCTCCTTCTTCAGTATATGCAGAATCCTTTCAAAAAAATAAAAAAAAACTGCATAAAATGTTTGAAAAAGAAAATCACTAAAGCCCAGCTAAAAATTAAATTATATAAATAGTTAAAAAATATTACTACATTAATACCACATAGTCTTAAATAAAAATTAAATTACAGAAACTGAGTAAGGCAATTTACCTTACTTAATTCTTACATTTCTTACTTTGTTAACTAATGAAATTTCTGTAAACAAAGGGCTTACAACATTGATGTAGTATTTGCCTTATATTGTTAATATATACATACAGAAGGAATGACAATATTCTAGGATGAGAAAAATGGAAGAGAAATCTATAGTTCACTGATTACCAATTACACAAGCCTACGTTTTTTAACGATCTAAAAGTTGTTTTCAATTTGATGGCCGATTCTTTTGTATTTTTCGATGCTGAATCAAATATGACCTAAATTTCTTCCATAAGGATTTTTCACAAAAAGACTTCAAAATTAAAAAAAAATATATATATATATATATATATATATATATATATATATATATATAAAAACCTATTTTTAAGTAAATTTAGAATTTATTTACTGGCGATATAAAAAACAAAATTACTTTAAAATAGCATTAAAACTAATGAAAACACAAAGTAAAATACTATTTATGTCCTTAAAAGTCCTTATAGAATCTTTTCCTTTTTATTTTGAAGCTCCTTTTGGTGATTTTTGTTCTGTGATCTCACACACAAATGATGCACACCGTCCAGCATTTTAAGTACGGTTTGACGAACTGAAGAATAGGCGACACAACCATAATCCAAACGGGAACGAACAAGGGAGTAGTAAAAACGTAACATACATGACCGATCGGCCCCCCAGTTGGTGTTACTAAGGTTCCGCATCATATCTAAAAGTTTGAAACATTTTGTCCTCAATTCCTTTACATGTTTAATCCAGGTAAGACGGCTATCATAAAGTAAACCCAGAATTCTGACGTAAGTAGAGACAGCAATAAGCTCTCTGTTCAGAAAAACCCGCGGATTAGAAGGGTTCCGTAGCCGAGAACCTTCGTCTTGTCGGGTGAAAATGTGAAACCAGTAGTTCCTGACCAAGCCTCAAGGCTAAATATAGTGTTCTGTAGAAGTCGCTCCGCAGTGGGTGTAGAGCGGCTCGCAACGTAAATAACAAAATCATCAACGAAAAGAGAACAAGAGACAGGAGCCCGCACACAATTGGTAATGCTGTTTATGGCCACAGAAAACAAGGTGGCACTTAATACACTACCTTGAGGTACCCCATTTTCCGACATGACACTGTCTGAAAGTGAATCGTCTACACGAACACGAAACGTCCGGTGATTCAAGAATCCCCGGATAAAAGCAAGCATATTGCCAGTGATCCCCCACCTCCTAAGGGTGTTAAGAATGCCACGTCGCCAGGCCGTGTCGTACGCCTTTTTTATATCGAAGAAGATAGCAACGAGGTGTTGGCGGTTCAGGAAGGCGTTTTGTATGGCTGTCTCCATCGACACCAGATAGTCAATGGAAGATCTCCCCTGTCGGAAACCACACTGTTCCGAAGAAAGAAAGCCATGTTTCTCCAAGTACCATGCAAGCCTGCGGTTCACCATCCTCTCCATTATTTTACACAATACGCTTGTTAAAGAAATAGGGCGGTAGCTTAAGGGATCGGTTTTCTCTTTACCAGGCTTTAGTACTGGTATAATAAATGCTTCTGACCAGCCGGGCGGAAAGACTTGTCCGGAGAATAAACCATTGTAAATACTCAAAAGATGTTGTAGTACTGAGTTAGGAAGGTGCGAAAGCATACAAAGACGAACGTTATCTGGTCCAGGAGAAGTGTCACGTGAGTTCTTAAGTGCGTGCAACAATTCTTTGAGTAAGAATGGAGCGTTCAACTCACCAACCGAAACACCAATATTTAACGCCAAGATTTCCATCTGTGCTTTGTACCTCTGAAATTCGTTATTATATGAAGAAGTGAGAGACACCGAGCGGAAAGATTTCGCTAAAGCATTTGCTACAGCCGAAGATGATGTAAGGAGTTCTCCCTCATTGACGAGACCGAGAATAGATTGCCCTGGCGACCCGAAAATTGCACACAGTAAACGTGAGATGATGTTCATATATTTCGTCCATGAATACCTCTTAGCGGTCAAGAAGACCCGACTGCATACCGCCCTAGTCCTGCGGTACAAATCGAGATTCTCAGTTGTAGGCCTATCATTGAATTTGCGTAGTGCCCGCCGTCGATTCCGAGTAGCACATTTGCAATCATCATTCCACCACGGAACGGAAGGACGTTTAGGATTACCCGATGCTTGTGGGACATATTCGCTGGCAGTTTCAAGTATTAAGGACGTAAGAGAGGAAAGTTGCTCAAGGACGTTCGCACCGACGTCATACTGCGAGTGGAAGGCCTTACGATATCCATCCCAATTCGCCTTTTCAACAATCCACCTCCGTGGCCTTCTCCGAAGTGGTCCACACCGAAACCGATAACAATTGGTTTATGGTCGCTGTCATGAAAATCATCACAAACAGACCAATCAAAATGAGGGAGTAAAGCCGGTGAACATATGGAGAGATCGATGTTAGACACAGTACCAGATGACAAGGACATGAATGTATGAGATCCATCATTCAGCAAACAAAGATCCAAGTCCCGTCTCACATTGTGTACTATATTTCCCCGAGTGGAGCAGAAAGTCGAGCCCCAAGAAACATGGTGGGCATTGAAGTCTCCTACTATTAATGACGGAGATGGTATTTGTGCGAGGAGGTTTGAGATATCCAGAGCACTGAACTCGGTGTTCGGCGAGAGACACAGATTGCAGATATGCAACTTGAAGGGCACAGAGATCTTCACTGCAACAGCAGGAACGAGAGTGGTCAGTCGAATCCTTGTAGCCGATACCTCATCCCTCATGAAAATAGCCACCCCACCACTCTCTCTACCGTCTACTACACAGTCGAATCTCCCACAAAAGTATCCCCTGAGTGCGATTGGGTCATGTCACAGAATATGAGTTTCCTGGAAACACATGACAATCGGATCATGCACCTGCGCCAGTACTTGGCGGGACCGTACACCCCTGAATAATGTCCATAAATCTAAAATAAAATAAAAAATATAATAATAAATATACTCAGGAAACCATACAGAATTCAGTTGTACGTGATTCTATTTTCTTTTTCGTGTTCCTCAAATTAGATAACTCCGACGCCTTTGGATCGGGAGGTTCCTCAACCATATCCTCCAGTATATGGGGTGATGGCGGAGGAGATTTATGATAACGGGATGTCGCTACTGACATCCCAGAGGGGGTGGTCATGTGGGTTACTTTCGTGGGGACCTTGTTAGTTGGCTTACTGCGAGCTGTGGTAGCCTCTGCCCGTACTGACAGCACTTTGGTAGCAGGAACTGTTGTATGGACCACACTGTTGGATTCAGTCATTGCGACGCAGGACTTTTCACTCACCCTTGTCAGCCCGGAAATAGGGGTCGTAAGCGAAGTAACCTGATCAGAAAGCATCTGAACGAGTTTCTTAAGTTCCGTGCAGGATCCGCACTGTGGAGTTTGAACAGGTGAAGCAGTCTGTTTTGACGCAGCAGTGGCGAAGGACACATCAGGTTGAACGAGATTCCGTGAGTTAACTATCTTCCTATACTCCCTGCGTGCAGCCGGGAAACATAGTTTCTGCTCAGTACAGATCTTGAGAATCGCCTTCTCTTCTTTAAAGGTTGGGCAATCTCGGGAGCGGGCCGTATGCGAACCATTGCAGTTCGCACATTTTTCTCTTTCCTCGTAGTTAGCGTCACTGTGGCTTTCGGTAGCACATCGAGCACAGATCTCTGACCTCGAGCAGGATGTTGTAGTGTGACCGTACCTTTGGCACCTGAAACACCGCCGTGGGTTGGGAATGAACTGGCGTACCCGAACGGAGAGGTAACTCACCTTAATCCTCTCTGGAGGAACAGGAAGACTGAACGTCAGTACAAGGGACGGCGTCGGTTCTTCCGTTTCATCATCGTTTAACCTCTACAACACCTTGAGTACTAAGCTCATCAGAAATTTCCCTCAAATTCATTTCCAGAAGGTCACGACAAAAAATCACCCCTCCGTTGGTATTTAGGGTCTTGTGGCATGTCGTACTTACGACTATGCCGCCCATATTGGTCAGACGTAACGAAGACCGACTCTGCTCGTCGTTATATGTCTCCACCATAATTGTCCCATCACGTAATTTTCTAATGTTCCTCGGAGAACCAATACATCCTGTGATGCATTTATTAACCAAGAAAGGTGGGACCTTTTGAAGGGAGCCACCCTCCTGATTATTCCTAACAACAACAACGTGAAGCGAACATTCTTGCACCTAACACCACCTCGTCGGCTGTAGCAAAATTATCCTCGTCAGACGAAGCTGACCGAGGCCTTTTCACCAGACTTAAAATGGTGGTTTTTCAGATGGACCACCAACCATCATAGAATTTGCTGCAGGAACTGAAATTTTGGTCCCACAAGAACCGGCGATACAATAGACCACGCGTACTGGAGCTAGAGCTAAATACAACTGGGTTTGCTCTGGTGCCCAGAGGACATCGTTCGAGACTCACTACGTAGAGCCAGTCACCCATCGGCATGATAATTCCCACCTTGGGTTACGGTTGCATTTCGTACGATGTCGCAACACCACCAAGTGTAAGTGAAAGAGAAAACTGTGTTGGATGTTGTTGTGTAGTCGAGTAAATGTATATGTTGTAATTCATGTAGTGTACCTGGTGTAGTATACGTGTGTAGTGAAAAGTATTCTGCAGCTAAGTGTGTAGTGGGAAGAAAAGCTGCAGAGGCTAGGCCCGTGGTCCTCCATTTTAGATTTAAATATTTCTTCAATAGTCCTTATATCCGGCCCAACAAAAACACCTTCCTTTACCTTTGTTTTTGATAAACTTGGAAACTGACTGCAAAGATACTTGAAACACTCTCCATCTTTTTTAATGCATTATAAATTGCTACATTAATCGTAGTTTAATATGTAATGGAGAAAGCAAATCTTTACCTGGCTCTACTAAACTTTCTCTTTCAATGATTTTCATACAAACTTTTAGGGTTTGTCTTACTAACCATTCTTTTTATTATAGTTCTGCTTTCTATCATGACTTGCACAAAAAATATGGATTTTTGGTACAACCATTTTGCTGACAAAGAAAGCACCTTTAAATTGTCCAATTTTGATAATCCTTACACTGAAGTTTAATTAAAAGTAACTCAAGATTTTCGTAATACTCTTTCAAATGAACAGAATGTCCCACTGATAAAGAAGCATACTTACTTCCATTGTGCAGAACTGCCTTAAGACTCCTTTTCGATAAATCAATGAACAGTCTCCATTCAGAAACCTTGTAGTCAATGTAGAATTATTTTGTGCATCTAAGATATCATTACAGTAAACTAATGCATCTTCTTGAGAAAAATATTGAACACAGTCTTTATCTCTGTTTCTAAACCAGTAAAAAGTAGTGTAGGAGCTGAAAAATCTTCTTCCTTCAACCTTGAGCCTTAAAAAAATGCAAAGTCCTAAGGAAGGTGTTAAGCTCCTCACTAAATCACTTAATTCAAGACTGAAGTTTTGGTTCATCATTTCCAGGATCACAATCATCATTTTCATCATCCAGTTCATTAGAACAGGCCTGTGAAACCATTTCTTAATCAAATATATCATATAATTTATCTGGTGGTAAAGGAAAAGATATTTCTAGTCCATGAGGAACAGGGTGTATCACTGATCAAAGGTTGGATAAAAGATTTACTTTCTGTTTTTTAAATTGAATCCCTGTATTACACATGAGCAAAAGTAACAATCATCGCTATAAATGGTTGGTTATTTCCAAACCATAGGCACTCCAAAATGGAAAGCCTTTTTTTTCTTCGTGACCACTGGCAAAGCTCTTAATCACATAAATCGTATGAGGAATCCAAGATTTGTCTTGGTCTCCTAATTTCACAACAAAATATTCTATTTTTATGAATTCTGTAATGTTTCTTTGTTGTTTTTTTGACAGTAGTTTCCAAAAATATAGCAAAAAGCGTCAGGCACATTGACACAGCCTCTTGATGTCAGTGGAATTTAATTTAATAAAAAGTTGTAAAATATAGGTTGTGTAAAATTACTTTGAAAATATAAGTACATAAAAATATATACAAATAAATATATTAAATAATTATAAGTTAAATGAATGAGGTTGTCACAAAATAACAACACAAATGCACATCACAGTTGTAAATAAGTACTGAACTTAAGTTTTTCTCTAGAGTAGCACATGGTGATGGTTAGTGGTGGTGGTGGTGGTAGGGAGACAGACAGGCAGTAATAGGAAAATTATCAGAAATGTAGTAACATGTAAGTGGCTTATGTACAATTATGATACAGATTTGTTACTGCTTTTTTATCATAAATCCACTACAGTAATCCTTTGGCTTAATGCGATTTGATTTACGTGATTTTGAATTTGCACGGTTAATTTTATAACATTGTCCCTTGACTTAACACGGGTCATTAATGTGGTCAGTATTACTGTATACAAGGTATAAAATAATATTCATGAAAGAATCCTTAAAAAGGTTTTTCAGTAAACAATACATGCAGACTTATATACACAAATAATGCAATAAGCAATGAAATAGGTTTTCCCTTTCAATAGTAGCATATTGAAGTGTGTTAGGTTGGTAATACTGCAGTGTTTGGTTTATAAAAATTTTAATGATCAGATCAGTTCAGTCAGTCATTAGCTGTTATGAGAATATGTTGTGTTGTGTTATTCTGTCTTACGTTATATTAATGTGCAATATACCTTTTTATTTTATATTTTTTGTGTTTTTAACTATGTCTGACCTTAAATGTACGGGAAAAAAAAGGAAAACTACTTGAGACAAAGTTGGAGATGATAAAGAACATGATGATAGTTTATGAAACACTGTTATCGCAAATCATCTTGGTCTTGTCGAATCAAAGTTCATTCAATAATTAAAAATAAGGATACAGTTATGATTGCTGGAAAAAATGCTGTTCCTCTTCAGGCTTCACGAATGTCTTATTTATGATTTCCTTTGTTGGTTGAACTTGAAAAACTATTGAACATTTTTATGAAATGTTCAATAGTTTAATCTCCTACGGAAGATTGTACTCAATGGCGTATTCTCCTGTGGCAACTATTATTATTCATGAAAGAGCATTAAGTTTGCATGAAGTATTAAGACCTAAATACCATAAAAAGAAGAATGCAGTTGGTTGGGACATTGGCTGAGATGTGACTGTGCCTGTTGGTGACGACATACGACATTGGAAGGATTTGTAATGGGGATTTGCAAGAGGTCAAGACGAATGAAAATGGTAGACAATATAAAACGGGAAGAAGTTACTATAAAATGAAATGGACGGCACAGAATTGAGCAGAATGGAATGGCCATGTGAAAACCTATCTTTGGGCAGAACATTTATTATTATTATCATGTTGATGATATCAAGCCATTCAATGCAAGCAAAGGATGATTTGGACATTTTAAAAACTTTCGTTGCATAACGTTTCGATTAAAGGTAAAGCAGCCAGTGGAAATGAAGCCAAAAAATTAAAAAAAGATGTACAAATTATTATGAAAGAAGGAGGAACTCGTCAGCAACTATTTAATGTACTTTTATTGCAAAAGAAGAACACCATATGCCTGATTTTAAAGTATCTAAAGGTCGATTCACACTTTCATTTGGAGGAAATGTGAAGGGGAACTGTAAACTAAAACTGTTGCTTGTATATCACTCAGAAAATCCCCATGCTTTTAAAGGAATTAACAAACAATCTCTTCCAGTGCATTGGACATCCAACCAAAAAGCATGGGTAACAAGGTACATTTTTGCTGACTGGTTTAAGAATTGTTTTAGCTTGCAAGATTTTTCACAAGAAACAATATTGCACACAAAGCCGTTCTACTGCTTGATAATGCTCCTAAACATCCAAGCTCTGAGGAATTGGAAGCAATTAATTCACATGTAAAAGTCATTTACATGCCTGCCTATATGACATCACTGATACAGCCAAGTGATCAAAGATTGATAGCCACATTCAAGACTTACTATCTTAATAAAAATTTTCTCAGGTGGTTTAACAGTTCAAGCAATCTGGAAAAAATATAACATCCTTCATGCTGTATGCAATGTTGGCAAAGCTTGGAAAGAAATCAGAGAGCATTGTACTCTCTTTGACTGTATGGCACAAGCAGTATCAAGATCAAACTGCATTCAGTGATAATGGACAAGGAATTACAAGTACTATTAAAAATGAAGTTGTGCAACTAGCCAGCAGTGTAGGGCTCGAAGTTGATGCTGAGATATAAATGAACTTATAGAAGGAGATAAACAACTTTTAGAAAATGAAAACTTGTTAGCACTAGCCGAGTCACCAAATGAGAAGCTAGATGATAATTTGAGTAGCAGTGACACATTTAAATCAGGGTCATCAGAAATCGACAGTGGTGAATCTTCAGCCTCATCCCCCATTTCTTAGCCAGAATTGACAGTAAAAGGATTACAGGAGGCATTAGGGTAAATTAGATCAGTTGCAGCTATCAGTAAAGCAGAGTAAACTGGACAGTTATTTTAAGAAACCAAAATTGAACTAAATCACAAGTTTTTTAATATTCCTTAAATTATATTTAGGCCTATACAGATTTATTTTAAAATAACAATATTTTTAATAATACTGTTTATGATTTTTCTTTTTACTTGATTATTCTTTCTATTATTATTATTTTATTAAGTTTCTGTAATACTGTACTGTACCTAATCATATTTACTGTACGGGATTCGTTTTATATTCTATAAATTAAAGCATGTTTGGTCAAATTATCTAAAAATTCTGTGCTTCTACCTGTAAACAGAATTACAAATTTCGCCTATAAATATGTACATGTATTTAGTAGGTAAATCCTAGTATGGATCCCTGTATATTTTTTTGCAGTATAAAACTTTTTGGATTTTCATACATAAAAAAAATTATGATCGTTTATTTAAACAACAGTTTTACAAATGGTTCTTTATAATAGGCTAACATCTACAGATATAACAAAAAAATGTGAAAATCTTTCATGATGAAATTTTTGAAATATTTTTCCCATTTTCAGCACCAAAAAATCTATTGACATCAATAGACAAGATTCCAGATTATTTTGCCATTGTAGACCTGTGTTATTAGTTAATCAAGGCTGATGACGAACATAATTAAGAAGAAATATATATTGGTGGAGAAGTCATTGAAAAGATGCAATTAAGAGGCGGCAGCAGCTTAGTAGCTGCCAGGGTAGCACAGTGGCAGTGGCTGTGGCTGTGGCTGCCTATGCCAGCTGCTGCAGGTCGCCATCACTGCTACTAGCTGGCAGCAGCAGTAGTTTTTATTTGTAAAAATCAATTTTTGGATCAAATGGGTTCATGTGTCAATTACAAAATTAAAATTTACAGAATCACTTACAAATCTAATAATGTTTTCTTTGTGTTTTTAAACACTCTTCACATCAACAAAATTCTTCATGTGAATTTACAGCTTCACAAGCTGTAAATTGTTCATGTTTATACCAGTCGCTAACAACACAGCTATACAGTATTAACTAGGTTCCATTGGGTGGTATTAGGAAGGGGTTGCAAAATATTCATTACATTTTTTTTTTTATACTCTGAGAATCACTGGCTTAGTCGGTTAAATTTATTTAAAGTAAGATGCGTTATCTGAAAAATATATGCTTTTACGAGATCAGTAAACATCTGGATAAATTATATTATTCAGACTTCTAAAGATTATTTCAAAAGACTGTACAAATATATGACATCTACACTGCAATACTAGTGTTCATAAATGATCTTTTCAACTTTATATGTTAATAACAATTTAAACTACAAATGATAACAAAATATGGTACAGATGTTACAGGCAGGTTTTATTAACAGTAATATTCAAAAAGTTTCAAATATGCCTTCAAAAAAAAAAATTATATTTGAAAAGTATTTAAAAGTATAAAGTATTTAAAAGTTTATTTGAAAAGTTTAAAATATATACCTTGGGAAATATTGAACAAAAGAAAAGTTACAGGGACCAAGTGTATCTGACAAAATGTGAAATGAATGTAACAGTCATTTATTTACAGTCTGCACAAGCAAATATAAGCATCAAAGTGAATTAAACATCCCTCGTTCTACATGTTTCAATTCCTGATCATAACATGTGAAGGAAATATTTATTTGAGTCTTCATTTAATTGTGAAAAAACCTCAGCAAAATATTTAAAGCCATCTCCATGCTTTTACAAATTCTTTATCAGGCCTAGTTTTATGTATACAGGTGGTAAAATAATACGATCTGCTTTGGTAAGGGGAATATTGACAACATTTTTCTTTCCGGGGGTGAACTGATTTCTTTTTGGGAAGTCTTTAACTGCGAAATGTTTATCTGTAGCCTGACTATCCCACAAACACATATATTTTGTAAAACCACCCTGGAGACTGAGAAGCCCTGTCACTTTCAGGTCACCAATGATTCGCCATGAGTGTTCATCGTTCTTAATAGCTTTTAAAAGTTTTGACAACTCTGACATGTTTTTTTCATTCTTACAACATGTGCTACCGGTTTAGAAGAATACTTATTCAAGTGATGCAACAACCCTACCTTTAATCTTCTTTTTGATGAGTCTTAAATAAACCGCAATCATGAATATCACATTCAATGTCAAGTTCAGACATTAGCCCCCTAACATCATGGCAGGAACAAATTAAACCATCTCTTCTAGAGTATTTCAGTAAATCTTCATTTCAATTTATATGTACTAAAATTTTAGTACTGTTGTTTAATAAATTCCATTCTTTATGATGTGAACCTAGGAGTTTGCATGTTGTTTCGACAAATACAAATCATGAATTAGGTCGTTCAGTTCTGCTTGTGTGATGAGGTGAGGTTCAGTATTTGATTCTTCTGGAGTGTAATTAATATCTATTGAAGTTGAGGATTCATCAGTTGAGCCTTCTGGGAATCAGAAATTTCTTTCCAAGAAGTTAGAGCAATCAGAATTGGTAAATCAACACTATGAAGTACTGGTCTCACAGCTGAATGTTCATTTGGGTATGCAATACTGCTTTTATAGTTTGAATTGAATCCAGTAACATTTGTTAAGCAAAAATAGCAGTCATTATATGGTTATTAGGCTCTTGCTTTATCATAGGTATGCCAAAAGGCAAATGCTCTTTTTCTCCTTTTAACTACTGGCTTAGTTTAACATAGCACTTGATGCACGCTACATGTGAAGCCCAGGATTTATCTTGGTCTCCCAATGATAGTCAAAACAATGTCTGTAAGCAGTTTTGCCTGACCTGCAGTACCAGTACCCCACCCACCCTTTTGATTGTTCAAGTATATTAATTTCTATTGCCTACACCTTCTATGATTTACACCTTCTTTTATTTTTTTGTAATGTTGTGTTATACATTTCATTTTTCACAATGCTACTCTCTGAAATTTATTGCAACAGATGTTGCAGAACCATTAAGATATAAAAAATCTAATTATTTGTTTATATATGGGTAACATAATAATTTGTATTATTATTTTATAGAGTATTGTGAATTTTAGTTCCATTTTAGGAATGAAATGAGGTGTTCCAATAGTTTATATTGAGGTCAGCAATTTCTTAATATAGTTACTTATTTTGTTTAATATCATGAAGCAGAGTTCTTCTTTCTTTCTTTAATTTACAGCCTGAATACACTTTCTATAATTAAGGTGATTTAATTATTCAACTAGTATCTGAAGTTTGGGTAATATTTCGAGTCAGTATTAAGAATTATTAGTAGTTATAAGATGTAAATTTATGATTCTTATTCACCTGTGTAGGTGAGAGTGCACTATACCTTCTGTAAATTCATTCTATATTATATAACTTTCAAAATCTATATTTTAAAAGCATCTTGTCAATTGTTCTTTCAGAGAAGAATTGGGCACATGAGTGCAGAACACAAGACATTTGCTATAAGCCCAGCGCCTAATGGTGGCGATGTACTTTCACTGGAACCTCCAAAGCATCAAACTTTACTACTACTGAAATTCAACATGAGGAGAAACAATGTGATGTTTCTATATTTGGTATATAATCTTTGTAATAATCGCCTTGACCTGTAACTACTTCAAAAGGGCCACTACCATGTCAATCACCAAAACTTTCAAGATAATATAGTAGCCTATAGTATGACAGAGAAATTCCTTATATGCCATAAGCCCAGTGCCTAATAGTGAACAAGTACTTTGCAACCTCCAAACCCTCAAAATTTACTAGATGAATCTGAAATCTGAAAAAGGAATGTTACTCATTTTTTAAATAAACTCTATATTGGTAGTGAGAGCACTATATCTCACATACTTACTCAAAGAAGGAACTTACTGACCTAGAAAGGTTTCAAAAGAGGCACTACCACGTCAATCATCAAAGATAATATAGTAGCCTATACTGTGATAGAAATTCTTTATATTGAATATATTAGAAAACCATCACAATCCCTAACCCGCTATATTACGACTACCTCAGTTTACTAAGTAAACTTTTCTTTTATGCGAGTGGGCTTACACCTTATTCCTCCTCTATTTCGATCCTAATTATGACCTTACATTACGTTACTCATTGTAATATATCTATCGCATAAAAACAGGAAGTTTTTACCATACCTTCCTACAGATGACTGTACTATTATTCCAACTATGGAATAAATTAACGAATATGAAGGTTGTATTAGAATTCCTTAAAAAAAACACAAATTAAAAAATACTGTCGTCAGTTGTTATCTGGGTGAGAACAACAGTAGTAATCGATGAAAATGGTAAAAGCAGTACTGTTTATAAGAAAAAAAAGTGTTGCCTGGCTTCTCTTTACAAATATATAATATTTCACCTTTTTATTGCCACCCATCATCGACAAAAACAACACAAATAAAAGTTAGAAATAAAAGTACTTTTTTCAATTATGTTTTACAGGTGGCAATAAAAATGTACTTTTTTCAATTATGTTTTCTAACCTTTCCTTGTCCATAATGGAAAGGATTACTACATTCTGATTTTCCAACCCAGAACACATTTATATTAGTTATGGGTTTATTTTTTTAAATAACATGTCTGTGAATTTATTATAATCGATCTTATAAGGGAAGAGATAAGTATGAAACAAAGAATAGCAATTATTATTACTAGAGTACTTTTGTAAATAATAATCTATTGTAACGATAAGTTTATTTCATTACTAAAGAAACTTTTATCATACAGCTAAAAAATTACAACGTGCCATCTTCTTATAAAACAAAGTGCAATTTCACTAACCTTTTTTTCCCCAAATTAAACAATAAAGATAAACATATTAATTATATTAGATATTCACAGAATGTGCAATCTGGATTAATTTGCATGCTTAATTTAACACTTTAGATTATTTTATTTTTAACGTTCAATCATTCTAATTTAACTATTCTTTGTGTTTTACAGGCATCAAAATTTTTAACAATATTATTTAAGCAACGTGGGCATAAGATATTTTATAAATTATTCTACTTTGTGAAGAAAATTTAAATTAAAATTTATGGGTGAAAAATCAAGTGTTTAATTTGGGGAAAAAAAGGTTAGTGAAATTGCACTTTGTTTAATAAGAAGATTGCACATTGTAATTTTTCAGCTGTATGATAAAAGTTTCTTTAGTAATGAAATAAACTTTTCGTTACAATAGATTATTATTTACAAAAGTATTCTAGTAATAATAATGGCTATTCTTTGTTTCATACTTATCTCTTCTCATATATGATCGATTATAATAAATTCACAGACATGTCATTTAAAAAAATAAACACATAACTAATATAAATGTGTTCTGGGTTGGAAAATCAGAATGTCGTAATCCTTTTCATTATGGACAAGGTTAAGGTTAGAAATTATTTCACTGAATAATAGAAAACATAATTGAAAAAAGTACCTTTTTATTGCCACCTGTAAAACATAATTGAAAAAAGTACTTTTATTTCTAATTTTTATTTGTGTTGTTTTTGTCGACGACAGGTGGCAATAAAAAGGTGAAATATTATATATTTGTAAAGAGAAGCCAGGCAACACTTTTTTTCTTATAAACAGTACTGCTTTTACCAT
Organism: Lycorma delicatula; assembly: GCF_047948215.1. NCBI lineage: Eukaryota > Metazoa > Arthropoda > Insecta > Hemiptera > Fulgoridae > Lycorma > Lycorma delicatula. Next base: position 251,405,496 of record NC_134455.1, read on the forward strand.
TTTCACCGATTACTACTGGTTTTGTTCTCTTCCAGATAACAACTGACGACAGTATTTTTTAAGGAATTCTAATACAACATTCATATTCGTTAATTTATTCCATAGTTGGAGTAATAGTACAGTCATCTGTAGGAAGGTATCGTAAAAAGTTCCTGTTTTTATGCAATCCTAAAAATTATTACGATGATTTATATGAATACAATCTAGGTATTTATTAATTACCAGCAATACACATAAAGTAATATGTGTGATGCGAATTACATTAATTCTGTACTCAGTTCATTAATTCAAATATTCAAATTCTTATTTCAGTAATTTTTTTAATTCATGTGATGCAATGCCGAGGTGGTTACAGGACAATTTCTGATGACATAGATATTTCTATGTTTATATTAACTTTCTTATAACACTACTTAATATTTGGTATTTACGTAAAATGGTTTTAATTGTTTGTATATTGTTATAAAAATAATTTTTTTTTTAATTTCAGTACTGAAGAAGCATTTGAAAGCAAATTGTATGAAGTTCAATATGACAATTTTAACGTTCAAATTTAAAAAAAAATCATAAAATTTATAACAAGTTATAAAAGTAAAACATAATCACAAAATTTATTTAATGAAATGTACATTACAATTATAAAAATTCTTAATTTGATATTAGTTATCAATTTGTAAAACATTTGATCACATTGCATGTATAATTTGGAAAATTAAGCCAAACTTATTTACCTTAATATAACCCCATATCTCATTCGAATGATACAGATACTTACATGAAAGATTGTTGGTATACTAAATATAGGCAGGAGAGAGACTGAATTCAAAGTGTCAAATGGGGTGCCTCAGGCTCAGTTTTGAGACCCATTTTATGGAATCTTACTTTCTATGGGATTTTGCGCTTAGAATACCCAGAGGGGGTGCAAGCAATAGCTTTTGTTGATGATCTTGCACTAGTGGTCACTGCAAAGGAGGAAGACGTAACGAGGGTAGCAAATGAGGCACTAAATATGGGGAATAGATGGATGAGAACTAGAGGACTTCAGCTCTCATACGATAAAACAGTGGTGATCTCTATGATGGGGAGACGAATCATAAGACATATTCCAATTGTGACTGAGGAAGGCCCGGTCCAGTTCGTCAGAAATGTAAAATATTTGGGAATGTAGCTTGACCACAGAAGGTCCTTTACTTTTCATGTACAGGAGATAAAGCTGAACAAGTGGTAAAAAGTCTAAGTAGACTGTTAAAAACTACTGGACCGTGGGCCTCAATTAGGAAATTGTTCTCACATGTGGTGAATTCTATATTGTTATATGGTGTGACAGTGTGGTACAGGGCTCCGAGAAGTGACAGTAATAGGAGGTACTTAGAGCGAGTACACAAAAAATAGCGTTACGAATAGCATATGCCTATTTTTCGGTGTCAACTAGAGCATTGTTTGTAAATAATGGCGTGTTACCTTTACACAAGATGGCTCGAGCTTGGGTAAAAATTGATGAAGGCATGAATAAGGAAGACGCACAACATGAGTTAATAGAGAGTGGCAGACAAGGTGGGTCACCTCACAAAAAGGTGAATGGACCCGGCGTTTAATAGGTGAGATCGGGCTGTAGATTGGGAGGAGATTTGGTGAGCTGAATTATTGGTTCAGCCAATTCCTGACTGGCCATGGCTCATTCCGAGCCTACCTGTTCGTTAGACACAAGGTAGATAATCTGGGGTGCCAATATTATGGTCAGAGGGACACAGCTGAACATGTCTTTTTCCAATGCGTTAGTTTGTAAAGAGAAAGAAGATGATGTATGGTGATTACTGGTCAGACAGACATAGGCAATGTTATTGGAGTAATGCTATCAGACAGTGATAAATTCTCCATGGTATCCAGATTTGTATACAGAGTGCTGCATAGGAAGGTGCAAGATGCAAGGGGGTGAAAGACAGCCTCTCACGGAGCTGTTGTTCGTCTGTGTTTACACAGATGGTCGGTGGTGTTGAAGCGGGGGGGACTCTGGTAACCCATGAGCAAGCGACAAGTAGTACCAGTATCCCAACTGAGGTATCGAGTGACATACAAGTATGTGAGTATCAATTTCAAGATGAGTATAGTTGCAGTTCTAGATTGAAATGCAGTAGTCAGAAGTGTAATCAATAGTCCTTACAGCACTCAGTGGAGCCGTCATCTGTCTGTGCTTGCACCTGTGAAGCTGTGGGACTCCTGGGCCTCCCTGCTTTGGCACCCCCAGGATTGTGCTATACTTAGATGCAAAACTGACCCCGGGTGGAGAGCAACGAAGTAGGAGTTTGAGACCTGTGGAATGCATCTTATGACACCTTGAATATGACTGAGATGCCGGAGGGCACATTCTTGATTGGATATGCGGCCAGTCATTTCTGCTTGTAGTGCCGAACTTTGTCGCTCAAAGTGAGCCAGGTGATGGGGGAGGGTACATCATGGATGACAGATCTCAACTCCAACTAGCCCTTTTGATGAACAAGACTGTCATGATTCCTAGAAGAAGAGTCCCTACCATCGTCCTTATGAAAGTGAGCTTTGCGAGATCTGCACAAGCAGTTTGGCGAGGTACCTAGGGGTGACAGTTGACAAAAAATTCACCATGTAGGCTCATGACCAGAGGGGCATGCAAGAAGGCGATCTTAGTAAACTGATGAGAGTCTAAACCTATGATGAGAAGGATGTCAACTTTGTGGGGCAAGATATCAGCGAATGTCCTGGTGGTTAGGTAGTACTGCACTCGCATGGCCTCTGTACAGTAGAGGCTTTAATGGTTGATTGTTTGTACAGATGATATCTAAACACGTTGGTGTTGTCTATGGTGATTCCTATTGACTTGTTTGCTTGAGAATGCAGGGAACTCTACCAACTCAGCCAATAGACTAGCAGAGCGGTGGTAGCTGGGATGATGGACAGGGTAGCAGAGATGGCATGTTGCAGTAGCAGGGATGTGAACAGTCATTCCATTAAAGACCTGAGACGTTGAACACAAAGTGAGGTGAATTTTTATCCCATCCAGTTTGAAACAGGAAATGGCTACTTCCACAAGTATCTTCCCATAAGCTGAAAGTTAGCATCTCCCTTCCTTGCTGGTACTGTTACAAAGAAAATGATGTCATACTTTTTGATTGCATCAAGTATGCCCTGGGACAAAGGGCACTATATATATTTAGTGTTAGGGTAAATTTTCCCATACAACACTGTCCAAACAATATTGAAGAATAAGTTAGTTTGGAACTCTGTATCAACCTTTAGGTCCTGAGATGTAGCAATTTCAAAAACAGGAAGAGAGCTGCTTAGCCGATTTCTAGATGGCTAGGAAGATGGTAAGAAAAGGAGGGTTACTCTAAGGCAACAGACAACAAGCTCCAGACATAAGTAATGCAAAAATGGTTCCAGCCCAGGGAAAACATGGGTGAAAGAGATGAGTAAGAATCCAACACAACCAGGCAATACCACTATGCCTGGTTACCTTTGAAAGATTTTTTCGCTTCTCAAAAAAATGTTATAAATTAATGAATCGTGTGATATTATTGTCAATTTAATTAACTAAAAAAAAATTAACAGAAAATATATATCAAATATAATTTGTGTTTGTACTCATATGTAAACATTTATAACTTAATTACGTTATTAAACAGACATTGAAAACATTATCAAATGGAAAAACCAAGAAAGTAATAAACTAAACCTCACATGTACTCAAAAATAAGTTGAGCAACTAAGTAATAATAGTTTACATCAAATTTGAACAATAAAATGATAGAAAAAGTAGACCAGAGTTGTCTCCTAGAAAACAGTAATAATTCATTACATATTGTGGAGATTCAGAATTTTATATAAAATGTTATTCACTCCTTGCCCCAAACTAGATTTTTGAAAAATTGTGATACATGCTCTTTTTTATTTTCAAATAAAACACCAATTTTCACAACACAATTTTCAGCTTTATATAGTTATATGAAAAACTCTGTTATCTTTCCTTTGCCACCTATAAATTGTATTTTTAATAAGTGGTGAAATCCATTTAATTTTATTTTCAATTAAGAGGCTAAGTGATTCAAACTTGCTTTGAAGAGCCATTCAGTCAAGACATTTTTTTTATCCCTATGTGTACATTGCAATTTGTTCCACTTGTGAACAGTAACCAACCCCATTGAGATGAGGATGATATACGAAGGTTATTTTTTTTCAAGGTCCAATCGGTCGCGAAATAAAAACCCGTGCAAAAATTGGATGAACCTTTGCGCATATGTGTTGTGCAGTGTCACTTCGTTTAGTTCTGAACACACAGCTAGCACATAAACATGTCTACAATAATAGCATCTCCCGCCAAGTGTGAAGTGCGTGTGGTAATTCAATTTCTTCAGGCTGAGGGGTGTAATGCAGCTGAAATTCGTCGATGAATAAGTAATGTGTATGGTAAAACTTCAATGAGTGACAGCAAAGTGCGACAGTGGTACAGGAACTTTAAAGCAGGACGTACAGATGTTCATGATGCAGGCGGTCAAGGAAGGAAGCGAGTATCAACCAATGATCTTGTTGAGCGAGTGGATGAGGCAATTCGAGAAAATTGTCGGTTCACAATTTTTGTATTGAGTGATTCGTTTCCTGAAATTTCAAGGTCAGCTCTCTACACCATTGTGAGTGAGAGACTTCAGTACTGCAAACTGTGTGCGAGATGGGTTTCCAAGATGCTGTCCCACCATCACAAAACAATGAGAATGGATGCCTCCCTAATATTTCTCCAGTGCTACCACAATGAAGAAGATTTTTTGAACAAAATTGTCACAGGGGACGACACATGGGTCCATTTCGAAACTGAAGAAACAAAAGAACAATTCAAAGAGTGGATGCATTCTCATTCTCCCAGTAAACCAAAGAAGTTCAAGCGAACCTTCTCCATCAGAAAGTGTATGGCTACTGTGTTCTGGGACCGGAATGGAGTTCTCTTGGTAGAATTCATGAAACATGGCACGACCATCAATGCAGCCTCATACTGCGTGACTCTTCAATGTCTACAAAGGGCAATTCAGAATAAACAGAGAGGAATGTTGTCATCAGGCATTGTCTTTCTCCATGACAATGCTCGGCCGCACACTGCAGCTGTAACAAAGAAGCTCCTGCAGTGTTTTCGTTGGGAAGTGTTTGATCACCCACCATACAGCCTGGACTTGACTCCATCCAATTTTCACCTCTTTGCTCACATGAAACGCTGGCTAGGAAGACAACATTTTGGCACAGACATCAAGCTGCAGACCAGTGTAGAAACATGGCTGAAAACACAGGCAGCTCCGTTCTATGACGAGGGTATTGGAAAATTGGTACCACGCTACGACAAATGTCTAAATCGGAGTGGCAACTATGTAGAGAAATAGCATAACTATGTAAGTACTTATAACAAATAAAAAATTTTTTATTTTCACTGTGGTTTTAATTTTGTGACCGATCAGACCTTGAAAAAAAAAATCCTCGTATATGACATGTAAATGAGGAGGTGTGGTCTTGTACATACTTGGGGTGACCATTCCTGAGATTTATACACTAGTGTCCACTGTCTAGTATTCAAATATGTGTAAAAGTGGCTTACCTTTACGAGGTTAAACATTTATATATTTTGTTGTATACATCATTCTAATAGACTTTTTTTGTGAAAGAGAAATGTTATATAATCTGTACAGAATAGCTGATTACTTGCTATTATGAAAACATAAACTATGAATTTCTGGGAAGGAATATGTTATCATTTTCATTCAGCATAGTATTCAAATTCTACAATTTAATTTTAATTATTATGCACACATTTAAACAAAGTTTATTCTAATAGTTTTGTAAATATTCTTAACAATGAACATTGTAAAACATAAAAATACAATTCACTTTAGTTAATATCAATATCATTTGAAAAATTTAAACCACAGTACAGCAAGCCCCTGTCAAATTAATTTGGATCTAAGGTATAACAGAAAAAACTAAAATATTTATCAGCAAATTAAAGCATAAAATTGGTCTAGTCAAGTTAGATGGACTACACTAAAGAACAATTGATTAAAGTGTGCACATAAATACAAGCAGTTACATAATTACATATTATTGTATCCATTTGTTTAAACTAGAATGGACAGATATAATCCTCAATACTGGAAAACTATCTGTAATAGCAGCAACTATAGTTGGTAACAGTGACATGCAAGGCTTCATTCAACCGCTCTTTGTCTTAATATTTCATGTTTACTGTCAGTACTTCTAAATCAGAGTACACATTTTAGTTTTCCTTTTAGAACAATCATATGAAATTCTACAAAAATATTAATTTCTCACCAATGGAATTTATTAACAAATCTGTAATCTGTGGTTTGCTTATTTCCTTGACATGCTTTAATTTATTTAATTTCTTTTAGCGCTTTCCAATTTTTGTTTAATGTGTAATGTATACAATTTAAAAGTTTTTGGATAAATATGACAATATTGTTCATGAAAATGAGTACTCAGTCAATGACAGCTAGAAATTTTTGATGCACGTGGGCTTCATAATAAAATCCTTAATTTTTTCTTGTGCAAGATAAAATACATATATTTTTATATTTTCTGTGACTTAAAAAAAAATATATATTTAACAATTTTAAGCAATACTGTTTTATGCAATCACTAATAAGATTAGTTATTAATTTATATCAGAATTTGAACTTTAATAAATGAATGTAAAAGAACAGGGCATGAACCAACCCCTGATTTTTAATTACATCTTTGGTTCCAAAATACCTTGATTTGTATGTACAGTCAGATTTATGGTAGCTTAAAACCAAGTTTCATCAAAGTTTTATTATAAGTACAATTCTTTAGTCTCATGGTTCAAATAATTAGGTAGTCTGAAGGAATACACCAAAACAATATTAATAGATATTACTTGTAAAAGTTTAAACTCAAATGAAGTGCAGTGTTCAAATGGGTAGCTTGACTGGTGATTGGCTTCCTATGAACTAAATATACTGGTCATTATATACAATTCCTTTCCATTGCACTATTAGTAGTGCCAACAATTCTTTTTTTTTAACTTTTTGGAAAAATTAAAGTTTTGACTTTCCTCAAAAAGTTTTAATATATTCCACAACCAGGATTTTAACATAAATCAACAAAATATTTATTGACATGAAATAATTCCAAGCCTTCTCAGAAAATGAAACCTATTACTATATTATTTTTTAATCTTATGTAACTATTATAACTTATGTAGACTGTAGGTCAATTTACAGTTTGGTGATCAGTTATCCAGTCTCAGAAAGTTTCTAACACAGTGCCATTAATTTTAACATAGTTACTGGAAATATACTGGTGGATAGTTATTCAAATTTAAAAAAAAATATCTATTCCTTTAATTATTACATTGTCATTGCCATCATCATGTAAAAGCAACTATAATTAAGCAAACTGCATTATAAATGGTACCAAACTATACACAAAAGGTAAATGTAGATCTTTATAATGACTTAGAAGCACTGACAGCACATAAATAAAATTACGCAATAAACAGACCACTGATTTTTATTTATTATTTCAAATATAAGTTAAAAGAATGCCATTTATTAGTCAATGTTTGAGTATGTCCCTGTCAAAAGACAAGCAAGTGCACCCCATATTCTGTATATCAATGGAAGCTGCCCATTACTGGTAACATATCATTAGGGGGATATTGATGACAGTAGCTTTGATGTGGTCCTTAAATCCCAATATAGTGGCACAAAATGTTTGTTAAGTCGTCTGGCTTGAGGTACTTCCATAAGAAAAGTTCAGAATATGCTAGATCAGGGACTGGGCTGGCAAGAGATGTTATAATGGTGAGAAATCTATCTATGTGAAAAGGTTTTTCACAAAAATTCCATGCATATGGTTGTGAGGGTGATGACAGGAATGAAAGCATTCAAGCAGCATTCTTAAATTACTTTTACTAGTGACAGTTACAGAAATTCCTCATCTTCTGCTAAAAAATGTGGCCTGGTAATTCCAAAGGAAACTACTCCACACCACAGGTGGGAAGGGCACTCCCCTTCATAATTACATCTTTGGCCTACATAATTGATGTATCATTCTAATAACGCAAATTTTGCTTATTTACAGAACCATATAACTCACAGCTGATATAAGCAAAGTGTGTAACATCTGTGAATTATTTTAAAATATTTCAGACAAGGATCTGCAAAACTATTCACAAGTAACAAAATCATTCAGACTTAATTTCTTGCACAATTTGCAGTTTGTAAAGATGAAAATGAAGATCCTGATGCTAAATTTTTCTGAACAAACAATTGAATATTTACAAAGCTGTAAAGTGTTACTGAGCATATTTCTAGGCTACACAAGATTGCAGCACAAACATTTTCAAAAATTTCTAGTGGCCACACAATACTTTTACTCTCTCTTCATGGTTACAAGGAGATACTGATAATGTCAACAAAAAAAAAAATCCACCTTGCAATGTTGTGATCATCTG